>NC_029772.3:11355978-11488988 GCF_000817695.3 Arachis duranensis | reverse complement strand
TCATAATTTTGAAGATGATTTTGAAGGGAAGCATCATCCATACCGATTTGGCTATGAGGAAAGATGTGCTTCCGAACGAATTTAGGACCATTAAAGTTGGCCTCCTCAGAAGGAAAAGAGCCAGACTTCGAGATCTTGCGTTTCTTTTTTTCAGGTTCAGAGGGAGGTCAGACTGGGGGGATAGGAGGAAAAAGAGGAAAAGCAGAGGTAGAGGTTACCAAGATCGGACGAGAGGTGGTCCCCGAGTCATGAGGAGGAGGATGAGGAAGAGGAGCACCTGTAGTCCCGACTTTGGTAGCGTCAGCTCGGGCCCGAGCCTTCCTCTTGGCCTTCTGAACCTTCTGATAAGCAGCACTGGATCCACTCTTCACCATTTCTAAAAGAAAGAAATTAAAAACAATCAGTTCACAAATCAGAAAACATCACAAGTCAGAATCTTCAGAAGAAACTACAAAAAACAAAAGCTACCTAGTTGGGTCCGTACAAAACTCAGAGAACCCAGAAGAAACTTCTTAGTATCCAGGTTAGGGGCTCTTCCCCAGGCTTCTCGAAAAAATTCCACTATGGCCTCCTCAACCTCATCCAAGTTATCCAGGCCATACTTCTCAACAGGGGAGGCCTCCAACCAATAAAGAGAAAATTGGGAACGATGGTTCTCATCAAGGAAAAATGGATGGTGACCCTCTATAGCTTGGATTTTGAAGAAAAAGTTTTTAAAATCATGGAAAGATTCGTCAAAAATAGAAAATACTTTCCAACCTTGAATGGCCCGGAAAGATACCCACTGTTGTTTATTATTTTGAGCATTAAATGGCTTGATCAGATGAAAAAGATAGAAAAAGATATTTAAAGAAGTCCAAAAATCTAGCTCTCGGCTGACAAGTTAGTAAATTTTCATAAAACCCCAAGAGTTGGGGTGGAGTTGGGTAGGAGTAACTCGGCAATGAGACAACACCCTCATCTCAAAATCAGAAAAAAGCAGAAAAACCCTCAGACGGGTGAAGAGGCAATCATACATAAAGAAAAAGTGAGGGTCAGAATCAGCAACCCTCCCGAATCAAACCCGGTCTTCAGGACCCGGGGCTACCAACTCGTATTTTGGCTCGTCAACCTCATTGCTACAAATTCTATGGTGGGTGCGAAGGTCGGAAATATAATCAGTATGTACTAAAGAATTTTCCTCCGGTACCATATCATCTACTCATCTCGAAAGGGATTCAGGGATATGGAAGACATTTTTTCCAACAAAAATAAGTAGGTATAAAGGCGATAAGACCTACAAAGAAAAATAAAAATAGCTTAAAAAACAAGGCCCCTAAAGACAAAGCAGACCTTATACACAAAAGCAAAATAAACAAACCACCAGAACGACAAACAGACTTACGAAAATACTAGCATCTCACATTACGAATGAGGGAATAGTAAAAGCATAAAAACCTCCTCAAACATGCAAAACACACAGAGACAAAGCGTAACAAGAAGATAAAGAAAGGACCAACCTTTTTCTGTAGACTTAAGGAGGAGTAGTCACTACAACGACAAAGCACCCCGAGAAGGAAGACTAAAGGATCTCCTTTTGAAGTGTGAAAGAACAAGAAGAGCAAGCAAGAAAGCTTCAAAGACGAAAAAAAATAGAGAAAAGAGAGAGAAAAGTATTTATAACACGCCAAGGGCACAAGGGTAAAACCAATGTAACTTCTCCCACGTGTAAATACGAAACCCCAACGGACGTGATGTTTGACTAGACACGGCGGTTAAAATCACATCGGTTCCAAGCCAAGATCACGTCGGTTCTCTACTTGAACAAACCCGAGTTCAATCAATACTCGAATCCAACTTGTACGTAAAGAGATCGGACTCGAGTAGGGGCACTGTTCATACCCTGGCCCAGCACAATGACCCAGGCCCAAGTAAGAAAAAAAAGCCCAATCCAAAGGTTGGCCTTAACAACCAACCGACCTCTCTAGAAAGAGGTCGGTTTCGACATAGACTCCTCCCCAAAGAGGTCGGCTCGATAGATAGCTGGCAGGTAACACTTATTCAAATAAGTAACTATCCCTAAAATCTCTCTACCCACTTCTAGAAGCAATATCTCAACAACTCTAAAATAAAGAGACGGTTATCCACCTTCAGAAGTGGAACTACTCCAACGGTGGTTGGATCACCACTATATATACACTGACACCCCTCAGGTATCTCTAAGTTCTAATATTCCCCAAACGTGAGCAAATCGGAGACCACCTTCCATTAGCGTTTGGGCCTATCCTTCAAGCCCAATCCACCCATCCCAGGTTACCCAAGTAACAAGATGATTTTTACGTTTCTTTCCACTCTAAAACGAAGAAATAAAACGAACAGAAAAAAATATCTAATTTACTAAGATATTAAAATAATGATAGAATTGAAGAAGTGAGAAAATTCTGAAATATGATACATAAATGGAATTGAGCAATATCAATTTTTGAAGAGAATTTTTGAGCCCAAAACTTTTTAAGGTTAATAATTCAAATTCATTTGGGATCATTCACCTAATACTCAAATATCTTTACAAAAGATAAGATTCACCACATAATTTTTTCCTTAAAAAGAAAGCAATTTAGGAATCAACACAAATAGTAAGAACGAAAATATAAAAAAATCCAATTTATTAAAAAAATCAGCAAAAATAGTGGCACCATTTGTGATTCTTCAAATCAAGTTGTTGTCTAACCACACCAACTGCACGGAATCTATAATCTCGTGTGAAGATTAGGTCATATAATAAGATAAATTGATTTTAGAAGAATTTTGTAATAAACTTATAAATTTCTAAAGAGGGAGGAAAAGTATCAAATAAGTTACTGAGAAAATTTTGTGATGAATTCATAATAATAATTAACACTTGACAGAGTTAGAGTTATATACAAAATTATTAGAAATTTTCACATGAGAGAATCTGATATAACCCAACACAGAAACAAATTCACATTAATGAACAAAAAAATTATGATAGAATGGAAGTCCTACAATAATGATAATTTCATGGAAAAATTGCATGAAAGGTTGAGTACCTAATATTCTCTAAGAGCTACTTGAGCTATTATAGCTGCTTTTGTAAAGCTGATTTTCTCAACATGATCCGCAGTGCAATGGCCTTTTCACAACCCTACCATCAATATTATGAAAAAGTTCTAAAGCTTCCACCTATAAATACATAAAAAAATCACTAATTCAATTCAATCAATCCATTAAAAATTTGGATACAATTCAGCTACAAAATTTGTAATATAAATGCAGATAAGACTCACAGAGATAGAGAAGATAAACCACGCACCAACCTTGCAAATAGAATTATAGTCATTGTAATGCCAAGTGTGACTCCAAGACAACTACGTCTTTCAATGTTGAATGTGATTAAACTTAAACTTGGTTCAGATAAATTCAAATTAGAACTATCCTTCTCTTATACATGCTTTAACATATCAAAAAGATTGAATATGATCCAAAAAAAAGAGGCAGAAAAAGAAGAAAATCCACTGGTAAAACTGAAAAACAAAAGCTACACTTAGATTTCTCACATGCTTGCTAGAATTTTATATGAAATAAGTAATCTTTATGAGTTTCATTCCACAAAACAAAGCATTCGTATTTTTTGTCAAAATTTTGATATCAAATTTCTGACTTAGTAGATAAATAATAATACACATACTGTCAAGCCCCTTCTGACAAGCCCCTAAAAAGTGGAATAGTTTGTAGTAATTACTAATAACCAACTAACACATTATATATTGTGCAGAGCATAATTTTGGGGATCAAAAGGTTACCACTAAAATTATTGCCATAAAACTGTGTCCCAAACAGTTAAAAGAAAAAGAAAACAAAGAATCATTCAATTTAGGTGGTGAACAATATTATGTTCACAAGTTACAACAGCATAGTCTTTCTATACAAACTAAATCAGGTTACTAAGTTACAATATAGATCATTATAATGAGAAAAGAAATCAATAAAACTAAATTTGATTCTCAATTCCTTTTTGAAGAAACTTTAGAAGAGGAAAAATGTTCATGACACTCATTACATTCACATGGACTTGACATATATAAGAAATTCTAATGTGCAGGCTGTCTTCACTGTTTGTTTCTTCCTAACACAAAAAAACACACACACGCCATTATTGGAATAGGAGACAGAGACTCAGTATTATGTTTGTTGGGTTAGAGATTGATGCTTAAATTTCTGTCTCCGTCTTTAAAATTTAAGTATTTCAGTACCTCTAAAAAGTAGGGACACAAAAGACAGAAAATTTTAAAGACGGAGACAGAAATTTTAATTATAATTTGTACCTAAATTATCCCATTCCAATTCAATAATTCCAATATTAACCCTATTATAAATCAGGGCTTCATTGTTAACCCTCGTAACTCTATCTTCTCATTCTTCTTCAAGGTAATCACTGCAGCTTCTGAAGCACCATTTCAAGAACAGTCATCTCGTCGTCGCTAGCTTAGCCACTGCTAGGTAAGTGATTTGCCATTTTCAAGTTCATCTTCATAGCCCACATGTTCTCATCTCCTCGTTTTCTCCTTCACAAGACAATCGAAGAATAAAGTTGCCGCCTCTTGTAAGAACCGGAATAACCGTTTTAATAAAATAATTTTATACTGTTTGGAAAAGA
This sequence comes from Arachis duranensis, assembly GCF_000817695.3. Classification (NCBI taxonomy): domain Eukaryota; kingdom Viridiplantae; phylum Streptophyta; class Magnoliopsida; order Fabales; family Fabaceae; genus Arachis; species Arachis duranensis. The sequence goes on along the minus strand of NC_029772.3, from coordinate 11,484,331 downwards.
TTTGAAAATATAGAAATGATATTTTGAAAATAAAAAGGTAACTTTTAAATTCAATTGATTTTTCTGAGTGGGAAAATGTATCTTTTGCGAAAATTTTTTATAAAAATGCGTACCAGTGCTTAAGCTGGCAGTACTGGCTCTAGTTTGTTCAGTACCGCGTATTTTGGAAAATAAAATTTTGAAAAAACTGAATTTATTGTTTTGAAAGGACAAAAATTATTTCAAATTGAAAACTGGGTGCTAATCTTAAAGATTTTGGCTCAAAGTGGGCCAAACAGACCTAAAACGCTAACGGATTGGATCAGACTCAAGTTGGGCCCAAGTCCAACATATATAAGTGCTAACTAATGAGCATTCAGCTTATTTTCACCAAGAAAACAAGAAAGGGGCATTGGTAAGGGAAGAGAGAAGAAGAGGGATTGCTACTATTCATCTCCTCCTTCTTTTGGCCATAACTTTTTATTCAGAGTTTCGATTGACGAGCCGTTTGCGCCCACGTGTCGTTCCCACTGAGTCCGTCATTTCTAACTAAGTTTTGTTGGTAGAAAAATCTTTATCTAACTCCAGTTTTCTGCCCTAGTCCAACACTCAAAAATGGCTTTGAATTTTTTAGTTTCTTTGTGTTTTTGGTTGTTTTGGGGTGATCTAGCATTGAAGTATTATTGGATTTTATCCATAATGCTGATGGATAAGGCAAGGTTTTACTAAACTCGTGTTTAGTTATTTTGTGAACCCTAGGTTTAATGTTGGTATGTTATATGATATTAGATTGAGGTTTGGCATTTGTTGGAGTGAGCTTGATGGTTTTGGAGCTTTGAGTTTAAGCTTGGTACTTTAAGTTGCGTGGAAATTGGTCAAGGTATAGTTTTGGTTTCCTTTATGTAATATGTAATGTTTTGTGAACCTTAGGCTAGTTGACTTTAAGATAGGATTGAAGGTTTGGGTGTATATTTAATTGTATGTAATTTTGATGTTTGAAGATAAGTTGTATGGTGGTGATGATGATATGGAGTTTTGGGATGTGGGATATATGACATTATTGATGTTGATTGTTGGTATTTAATGACTATGGAGGTTGATGATAAATGTTGTGATTTATTGTTGTTGATGAGGATTTGTTGATATTGTTGAATATGATTATGATGAGTGGTAATAAATTTTGATGATGATAAATTGATGCTTGGATTGATAAGTGTTGAAGAAGTTGATAAATTGGGATATTAAAGGTTGGATGTTGTATAGTTGAATAATGATGGAATTTATAAGTTTTTCTGTGAATTAGGTTGAATTTAGAGTTGGATGAGGTGAGTATTAAATGGTTTAGATGATTGAATGATTGATATGGTTAAGGAATGTTTGGTATGGATTCTTGAGTGATTTTGGTATTATTGGGTTGTGAATAATTGGTTTTGAATTGAGAGTGTTGGAAAGATTTTGTTTTTAAGATTTTTGAAAAAAAAAACGGATTTTAGGCCAACTTTGGCAGATCATATCTTGAGGTACAGTTTTTTAAATTGATTGAATTTTATATCAAATTAAAGATAGTTCAAAGAGCTTTAAAACGGTATGGATTTCATGGAAATCAAAATTTTGTAGAAAAAGATATGATCATTGGAAATTAGTGCCTAAAATTTGATTTCTGTGATGTTACAGAAATTATGAGTTCTGGTTTGTGTCTGCACGCACACTGTTGTGCGCATGCTCTGAATAGGGGCCATGTTTTCACTTATGCGTACGCACACTACTGTGCGCACGCATATCCTGTGATTTTCAGAAAAACATGCGTACGCACACTTTGGTGCGCACGCACACACAGCGATATGCATACTGTTGGGAGGTTCGCACACTCTGGTGTGCACACACACCCTGTAAAATTTACAAGTTGTGCGACGCACAGGCTAGAAAATGCATTCTGTTGGGGGCGTTCGCACGTATCCGTGCGTGCACACAAAATGAAAAATTTTGCCTTGTGTGCGTACGCACACTTTGAGAAAACTCTTCTGGGAGTGTATACCCCATGCATACACACACTGCCCTGTTTTTCAATAAAAACCTTGTTTTTAACCGTTTTACATTCTCGGCGAGCTTGTAAACTTCCATAATGCTTGTTTAAGATCCCTTAGCTTGTTTTTAGGCTTTGAAAGATAGAAAATACCATAAGTGAGTTTAACTGGATATTTTTTGATAATAAGTTACAAGACGGAGACATAGGTTTCTGGTGTACGGGAGGATGGACTAGTTGGGTATCTGACGGTATACTATATTGATGATGAACTTGTGATATTAAGGATGGGTGATGAGTTTAAGACTTGGAAATGAATGATTATGGTTAATGGAATGGGTATGAATGAAAGTATGCTATGAACAGTGGCCTCTGAGATGGATTATGTGATTGTGATATGCTTTGTTCTTCGTCGTAGGGGATGTGGTAGTCTCCCACCCACGTTCGGATGTGAGGGTTGAAGTTGGGCTTCCCACTCACATTTTTCACTCATGGAGAAGGTGGTAGGGCACTCATCCCTCGAAATTATTCCTCTCTTGAGTATGCGTTTTCTCTCTGGTTGCAAGGTGGTAGGGCACTATCCCTCGGAATCATACGACATCCAGAGGAAAGTGGTAGGGCACTCTCCCTCGGAACATTTCCCTTTGAAAGGAGAAGGTGGTGAGGTACTCATCTCTTAGAATTATTCCTCCCGAGTATGCGCAACAAAGAGACTAATTTGGAAATTGCCGACTGGATTTTGTGTCGGATTTGGCACTATAACCGGCATGTGATGTCACAGTCAATAGGACAAGCATTCATCATATGTATCTCTTATGTGCTTGTTTGCTTTGATTACTTGTAGTTTGCCTAAATGTATAATATGCCTATTTGCTTCTTGACTTACTTGTTATACATGAATATTACTTGTGTATTACTTGCTTGTATATACTTGTGATTGTTTGGTGCTGTGGAGGTCAGGTAGGCGACGGTGATGGGATCACATGGAGGGTAGGTTGGTGAAGGCTGTGGGATACAACAGTGTGACTAGTTTCAGTTAGAAATTCCCTAAGTTTAGATAACCCTGTTTATGGTTTATGGTTTATTTTTTTTATTTTGTTAAGCTTGAATATCGTATCGATGTGAAGCTCTAGGATTGCCTTTGGCATCCCGGAACCTTACATCTTATATATTGGGCACTGTTATCATACTGAGAACCTCCGATTCTCATATCATATTCTGGTGTTATTTTTTAGATGCAGGTCGTAACCCACCTCGGTGAGTTGCGAGATGGTAACGAAGCGAAAGATCTCTTATCACCTTTTGTTTTTTGATTATTTCGATGTAGTTACTCTCTCATCCTTTGTATTTATATAACTTTGTTGCCTTAAGGGCTTTATTTCTGAAAACTTTGAGAGATAGGTTGTTGCTGTTTTAAACTTCAAAACTCTGTTGTATTCAAAACTCTTGTTTAAATTAATTATTACCTTGTGTATCCTATTGCTATCTACAAGGTTTTTGTATATATTATGTCATGTTTTGTCCGTGCCTACGCGTTTAGTCATCGTGTGTGAATACTTCGTGTTTTGTAATTCTGCTTTATGCGACTTTGAGCTTTATTCCTTCATTGGGCTTCTAGTTATATAAATTCTTGGATATATATTATGTATTATAAGCTTTAGAACTGTCGTGGCACTTTGTTATCCTTTACTTTAGGGCTAGAGGTAAGACTTAGAGTAACGGGGTGTTACACCTCTCCCCTGTTGCTGTTGACGTCAACCACTAACTCGTCGTCCTAGTTGTTGTAACCTAGGTTAATTCTATCCAAATGTTGTTTAATTTTCCGATTCTTTTCATTTTTTTGTTGTACTTTAATCTGTGGATTTGTTTGTGACATAGCAATAAGACTTTTCTCTTCTTTTGATATTCAATTTGATATGTGGATTTAACCATTACTGTTGTGTAATGCTTAAATCAAAATTGTTTGTGTTTGAAAAGTGTATTTGTACTCAGAACCTCTTAAACTTTTGTTTTGTTTAGTTACTTTGATTTGGAGAAATTAAAATTTGAAACGAGACAAGTTACTATTTTACTTGATTTGTCATTATTTTGTTAATGATGTGAAGTAGTTGCACTGAAGTTAAAGAAATTCTTTGCCTAGTGTTGTAATGTAGTTTAGATTTTGTTTCTTTGTTAAAAAAATAAAATAGAATGTCTGATTTATATAATGTTAAAAATGTTGTAATGTAGTTCAGGTAGCTGCTTGATTTATATCAATTTACCTGTTTTTTGATGTTATATCTCCTTTCAATTTCTCATGTAAATATGCTTGATATGACTTAGGTGATAATGACGGCACAATTGTTTGTCTCAAGTCTCAACCACTTCACATTTTAATTTTTAATGCAATGATAGAAGTACTAATTTCCTATCATTATTCATTAGCTTCTATTCTTTTTTGCCTTTTGGAAGACTTTGATTTGCTTAAAGGAACTAAAAAATTTACGTTTAGTTTATGAAATGAGAGAGATAAATCAATATTATCATTTCTATTGTGTTTCTATTGTATTTCCTGTTTTGATTTCCAATTGAAACTAAAATAAAATTGAGAAGTAAATAAAGTTACATGTGTTTTGATTCCAATTTCTTATTCTTCTTTTTGGTTCTAAGAAGATATAGAGAGTTTGCATGAAGAAGTGTTAGATTAAGTTGAATGTTTATGCATTTTTTAATGTAATGACTTTGCTAAGAGGAAATGGAGCGGTCAGAAATTATTAAGCGATTCATGTTTTTTTATGAAGAGTTGAGATCCAACCATGAAGATTTGATATTGTTCTTTGTTCTTACGTTATTTGTTTACTTTATGGATAGAAGTATTGGTCAACTATCGTTAGGCAGAAGAATGAATAGTAGAATTAAACGTGAGGCTTTGGAACGTATTGTTGGCGAGGGTGATAGGAATTGTATTTGGGAGTTGAGAATGAATACAAATGTCTTTGCTAATTTGTGTGAGTTGCTCCAAGTTCAAAGAGGACTTAAAGAGGATAGTCATGTAAGCTTGTCGGAGCAAGTTGCAACTTTCTTAATTATCTTAGTGCATAAAAAATCGTAGTCTGCAGGTTAGATTTTGTAGATCCGGAGAAACAGTTAGTAAGTATTTCAATAAGATTTTAAAGGCTGTTATGCGTATTCAAAGCATTTTATTTGTCAAGGCTACACCAGTTGAAGAGGATTGTGTTGACCATGGAGAAGGTTTAAGGTAGAGCTTACTCGATTATGTGTATGATTTGTTTTTCAGCCTGAAGGATTTTATATCTGAGTATCATAACTTTCTATGGATTATATAAAGGTGACAATCCCCGAATCTGAAAAGATAAGATATTGAATAAGAAAGGGTAAAATCTGCACCAATGTCTTAGGAGTGTGTAACCGGAAGATGGGATTTGTTTATGTACTTAATGGATGGGAGGAATCGACATCTGACTCACAGATACTTCAAGATGCAATAACTCATCGCAATAGTCTTAAGATACCCCACTGTAATTATGCCATTTTTGGATTTAAGCCTATAAATAGAGCTTGAGTTCATGATAGTTAAGCTTACGTTGTTTGTGTTACTTGTCTATAGGTAATTACTATTTAGTTGATGCTGGTTACACAAATGGTCCGAAGTTTCTAGCACCGTATAAAGGCACTCAATATCATGTTAGAGAGTGGGCCCAAGGAGCACGTGCACTTCGCAATTACCAAGAATATTTTAATAGGGTTCATTCTTCTGCCAAGAATATTATTGAGCGATGCTTCGGTTTGCTCAAGAAGAGATGGTCAATCTTAAAAAGCCCTAGCTCTTATCCTCTAAAGACACGAAGTCAAATAAATATTGCTTGTTGTTTGCTGCAAAACTTTATTCGAAGGAATATGGATATAGATCCGGAGGAGCAAGGTAGCATGTTGGAGGAATTTTCGCCTGATGGAGATGAGGCACATGACGAAATGATTGATGTGGTTTGAAACACGAACGAGTGGACACACTGGCGTGTCAACATAACAACTAAGATGTATGAAGAGTGGCGAACAAGTCGTATGGAGTAGTAATAGCTTAATTTATGTTGTACCAGAGTAATGAACGTTGTAATCGATTAAGCAGTGTTGTAATAGCTGCATTTTAATTGTAAGACTTGTTATGAAAGGAAACATTATAATAGTAACTTTTTATTTGTAATAGCAACTAATTGTTTGTGGTTTAGTATAAAATATTTGTATTTGCTTTATGGAGTGATTTGTGGTTTGTGGTTTATTTATGGTTATTTATGTTAATTTTGTTAATTTTGCTTTTAGGGTAAAATGTTTGTGGTTTGTGCTTTGTGGTTTATTTATGGTTATTTATGTTAATTTTGTGGTTTAGGATTTATTTATGTTAATTACAAATTCTCGCTTATGGTTATTTATGTTAATTTTGTTAGGTGATAATGGACAACAAATGCATATGGAGTGATGAAGAGACTAATGCTTTTGTTGGCTTCATGGAGGAGTTTGTGGTAGATGGTCAGAGGGATGACTGTGGTCAATTTAAACCCGTAACATTTGAGAAACTAGCTTTGAAGATGCTGGAGGCCTTCCCTAGGTGTACCCTAACTGTGAAACACTACAAGAATAAGCATAAGCGATAGAAGGAGAAGTATTAGTATGCCGCTGACATGCTTGGATACAGTGGATTTGGCTGAAATCATGAAAAATAACGTGTTGAAGTTGACAGCAAAGATGTCTTTAATACATAGTTGAATGTCAGTGTGATTCCTACTTTTTATTATAGCATATAAGCATTTGGCGCCCTTTAATTATCTTTCTTTTTGTAATTCAGTTATAATTTTCTCAAGATAAAGAAAATTCAAAGTCAAAACCTGAGGCCGCTTAATTATTTCAAACATTGCAACTAGAGATATAATAATAAAATGCCATAAAAGAAAAGAAAAGAAAAAGAGAATTCAAAGGCAAATGGGGCAAAGACAGTATTATTTAATTTTCACACAACATCAACACTAGAACCAAGTCAACTTGAGCAGTTTCCTACCAACCCCGATTCCCCAATTTTATTGTATTAAGGACTACAAAAGGTCACAGGTTCATGTGAAGATGCAAACAAATTAGCAGACAAAGGCAAATTTCAAAACATGATCTTATTTATCACAGGTTTTTCGTTTCTCACAGGAGGATAGTCTAAAGGCATACTGGTAGCAGAGATAGTTTTAGGAAAATAACGATTTCACTTTTCTAAAATAATTTCAAAATTATAAGCAATTTTGAACTTGGAAAAACAGAAAAAGAGAATCAAACACACGATTACAGTAGGTTCTAAACACACTAGGCTTCGTTCCTTAGCTTCAATATGCAAATAAGCACATAAGAATCGTACCTTCGATAAGTGGACTCCTAGGCTTCTATGTATGCCAGAACATTGGATGCAAGTAAATACTCCAAGACTTGAAGACCTGATATTCAACCAACCCAGTAGAAGTTTACATTTTTACTCTCTCTGCAGTTGAGAAGAGGCACTAGAAAAGAGCAGAAAGAAAATACAGTAGTGATATCAGATTAAGTTTTCAAGATATGCCAAACCAGATATCAACATTGAACTTCACAAACTTACCAGGTCCATTGAGGGACAAACACCCGAGACAAAAGACATAGCTCCGAGACGGTGGCAATGGTGGTGGCGCAAACCCAGAAGCACGCAATCCGCAGCAATGAGAGGACCGTCAGAGGCTTCAAGATGCGATTGTGAACCGTTAGAGACAGACGCACCGTCATTGCTCGGCGTTTCTGCCGGCGACGGGGAAGACCAGAAGATTTGGGGAGAGGAGACGAGAAGAGGTCTGGAGTGGGTTATGGTTGGAGTGGGTTAGGGCGACATTTCTGAAAAACTTAATTTGGATTTGGGATTAGGGTTGCATACAAAATTTAAGGGTATTTTTGTAAATTTAACAATTTCAGTATCTAGTTTTGATTCAAACCAAACAGCATACTGAGAAATAATCCAATCCTGTACACTTCTACGGCAAACATAATACTAAGACTTTTTTAAGTTTCCATCTCTCAGTCACTGTCTCTCAATCACTATCTCTCAGTCTCTATCTCGCAAACAAACGCTACCTTAGAGTTATTGCTTTCTTCTTTTTATCGTAGGTTCTTGTGAAGGCATGTTCTTTATGAATTGTTGAGTTGTATGCACTTTCTATTGTGTTGTTTGATCCATCTTTTTATGTATGTTCTTCTTTTAAAGATGTGTCTTGAATTTGTTTAATTTTCTTTCTCCTTAATCTCTTGATAGGTATGTGGTCTTTGTCTGATGATATTAGTGTTGACGAAATTGGTTCCTATAATCAAAGAATAATTTAAATTAGAAATAAAAATGATATTTTGAATAAGTGCTTTTTTTTGGAGTATTACCTATTCTATTTATTGTAATGGGTAGTGAGGTTCAATGTTTTTGGTTGGAACTAACAGTGTATTGTTAAGAACCTTCTTTGAGATTAAAATCATTTACTTTAACTTCAAATATAAGTGTGAGGTTGCACAAATTTTTCAATTGGAGTGATGCTTCAATGTCATTATTTTTCTGGAATGTCATTAGATTTCAAGCAGTTGTGCCTAACAATTTTTTTGCTTCGCCATCAAATAGTATAAAAGTTATTGTAGCACTTTGATATGAAACCTTTAATTGAATTATAAACCTAAAATAAGTATTGGATTAGTAACTAATAATTTGATAGATGGGATTATGAAAAGTATATAGAGATACCTTATTGTTGGATATTGTGGTGTTTGATTACATGTGCCACAAATATAGTTGTCTCCTATTTTATATGCTTTCTTCTAACACTTTTTACATTCAACATAGTTCCATCCAAATTTGTCATCAATTTCGTTTATAGTTGCTAAAATTGTGAAGATATTTTCCTATTCCAATATTCATTTTATGTTATCATTAGGTATATAATATTTGAGTAAGTATAAATGTATGATGCATAATGTGAGTTTTTTTTTTGTCTTACATGATCATCAGATTCCAATTGCATAGCCATTAGATCTTGGATAATTATTTGATTTCTAATCATTATGCTTTGAAGATTTGTGTTGGCATTGTCTTGGTTTGGTATCTCCATTACTTCTTTATGTTGATCAGTTCTATTTAGGATTTTTTTTATACTTTTTAAATTGAATAAATAAATAAATGAATTAATTTTTGAGAGACTTATTAGTTATGAAATACCCATAAGTCAGTTGTGCGAATTCTTCAATTTGTAGATTGATGTAGATTTTTGTATTCGAAATTGTGCTAATCGAATAATCACTTAAAATATTATAATATAATAGGTTATATAAAATAAGATTGTGTTGTATTTGTCTCATTTAATGCATTATATAAAATATAATTATTTGAACTAAGAAAAACAATAGATTTAAGATTTTTTGAAAAAGATCGTACCTTTATATTCACTAACCAATGTTGATGTGATGCAATAATTTTTTGACTCTTTATTTGTATTGTAATTTCTTTATTTATTTGACTTGATAGATTTCTTAACAATGTGACTTTCAACACATGTTTCTAAAATTATTAGTATTTTTTTGTAACGATATATATAAATGAAAAATGAATTGCTTTAATATTTTTTTACTCTTTTAGTATTAATTTTATTTTTCGTATTTTTGTGGGTTTTCTTTAACATCTACTTATTCTTTTTTTTAGTGCATGCAGTTTTTCAATGACATCTACAATAAAAAGAACAAAAATGTGTGAATTTTTTTTGAATAAGTTATTTTTGATAAGAATAATTGAAATAGTATAAAGTAAAAATAATTAAAGTAATTTTTTTGGAAATTCAATTTAAAAATACAATAAATATGTTTGTTTGTACCTTTTCATCTAATATAATCATTTTTAAACAAAGAGACTCCTCTTCATGTGTGGGTGTTAATGTTTCTCATAGACAAACTACGTGAACTTTGATAAACCAATTGTCTGTTTGTTTGGTGATATTGTCCAAAGAATAATGCTCCATTGAGTAAATTTGAGATGTTGTGTAGTTCAGAAATAAATTTCTTATGCTAAATTTGATATTATTTGAAGGAATAGTGATAAGAGACTTATAAGTAGTTCAAATAGCATGAAATTTAAATATTTGTAATGTAAAATTTATTATGATTAATAATAATATTGTGACATATGTAATATGGATGTTTATTACATTTAATGAGTTATTTATAAAAATTAATAAATTAATTATTAGAGTTATAAATTTATTGTATTGTTTATAACGGTAAGATATAATAAATACAGGGATATGGATTCAATGTCTTTGTAAGTTACAAATTTGGTTGGACATTATTAATTTTTAATTATTGTCATTGGTAATTTTACGCCCTAATTTGCATATATTTCTATTATTTGTATTTTTTTGCTGATTTGAAAATAATAATTGATTTGACAAAAATTAAGTAATTACTTCTAAAATTTTGTCAAATAAACGATATTGCTAATATGGCATTAATAGAAGAAAAAAAAATCTTACAAATAATGTAGATAAACTTATCCACCTATTTTTATATGTTAAGAATAGAATAGAGTTATTATTCAAGTGAAAAAAAATGAAAAAAAAAGCGGAGAATGCGAACAAAAAATGCATCTTCACAATAAATTTGAATAACATCCAAACCAACTTCTTTTGCTTCTGTATAAGATTTGGCCACATTCGCAAATAGGCATACATCATGGCATGGCATGTAAAATAATAAACACGACAAAAATTAGGGGTGCACACGGTTCATTTTGTCTCGAAAACTCAACCCGAGTCCGAAGTATTTGGGATGATGAAAATCTGGATCCGAAATGATTCGGAGTTGATTCGGAGAGAAGAAATAAAATCTGAGAAGACAGTAAAACCGGCTCGAATCACCTGGATCCAGCCCGGTCATCATATACATTACACAATTAAGGCTAGGGTGGGGGGTGTAAACACAACAACGCAACAACGCAGCCCTCAAGCTCCCTACCTCCCTCAGCCATTCAGCCTCACTCCCCCAGTCCCCAGTCCCCAGTCCCCAGTCCGGCAGTCCCCACTACCCACGCTAACCCTTGGCCTCGTCTTCTCTCCCACTCCTAGTATCCTAACACGCACCACGCAGTCGCACCCTCCTCCCCTCCTCGTCTTCTCAGCCCTCCGTGTCTCACACAAGTCACCGGCGAAGTTCGTCGTTCGACTGACGACCTACGGTGCTGTCCTGTTTCTTGGCGACCATTGACGCTTTTCTGCTTGGTCCGGTTGTCTACTTCTTCTTAGGGATGTTCAAAATTGATTGAACAAAACTGATCAACCGAATCGAAAAACCGAAAACTAAATAAACCAAAAATAAAAAAAACTAAAAAAATTGTGTTTGCTGTTTTTATTGCGATTCAGTTTGGTTTTGAATTTTAACACTGAAAATCCTAACCGAACCGGTTCAAAAAAACTCAAACAAGACCAACCCTCCCCCAACCTCCAACAACGTGACCTAACCTAGCCACCAGCCCTCTCACTCTGCGCTCTCTATTCTCGAAACCCACTCCCACTCTCCCAACAGCCAGCACCTCCCACTCCCAACCTACGTGAACCCCGTCCTCCCACCACCTCCCTGCGCCGATGAACCCCTTCCTCTCACCACCTCCCAGCGCCGTCGAACCCTTCCATAGTTCCAGTCTTTCACACAGTGCCGCCGAACCCTTCGTCCCAGCACCTCCTCGCGGACAGCACCAGCCAACACCATCATCGCGGAGCCAGCACCACCCCCCGCCGCCACCCACAGCATCATCTTTGGCCTCGCGGAGACGCGGACACTAGCCTACCCAGTAACCCCCAAGCCCCACCCCCAAACGGAGTACGAAACCTAGCCGCTCTCTCCCTAGGTCTCACAGCCTCGCTCTCTGCACCTCCCAGCTGTGGCGAGGGACCGTTCCGACCACCACCTCCAGAGTTGTCAACGGTAGCTCCCAATGGTACTGAAACTGATACTATGAATGGAATCAAGAAACCCTAAATTGAGTCAATAGCATGCAGCAGGTAATAAAAAATTCCTAGCTTCGAATCAATGTTCCTTTGAATCGCAATCTTCTTTCTATTATTTTCCCTCCTATTTTATGATATTCCATTTTTCGTCGTTGAAGGGAGGAGGATCCGACACGGAAGTGACATGGGAGGACGAGCAGAACATCAATAAGTTGGGAAGATTGAACAATCGCTTTCTGCTAGTCCCGCTCCTTCTGCTCCGCTCTCTTCGCCGGTCTTCTTCTCAGGTAAATAATTAATTTTATTGTTTAATTAATATTCTGATTAGGGAACAGGGATTTTGATTATTAGAATTTGTGAATTTAGGGATGTGGGTGTTGATTTTGGTTATTAAAATTCTGATTAAGGGTGTGGGTGTTGATTTTTTATTATTAGAACTCTGATTAGGTGTGGGTGTTGATGCTTCCAAACCCAAATGGAGCATATTTCTTAGCTTTTGCTACTGTTTTGAACTGAAGCAGATATTGTTACATAATTTAATTTCTGTCATAATTTCTCTTCTTGATTGCTTTGTCTTTAAATGGAGACTCAAGCTGCAAGCTTATTAAAATAAAATTATGCATTTTGCTCAGCTGAAGTCACTCAATTCACGAGCACGAAATAATCTTGTTCTTGACCTTCATTTCAATTCCATTTAAACTTTTTGAGTGTCTCAGTTCAAACTTGTTCATGTTAAACTCCACATATGTAGTTATAATGAAATATAACTCCCAAAATTATGCTTTTTAATATAATGAGGGCATGGTTTAAAGATTGGATTCCTGCACTTTTGTTTTGTCTTTTCATATTTTTGGCACAATACATATGCTGGCTGATTTCTCCCACTCTGTTAATATATGGCCGTAATATGTCATATTATCAGCCACCTCCAAACCCGATCATGCTGATAGACAACCAGCTAAGTTTGGCAAATATAGACACAATCAAAGTGGTTGGAAAAGGAACTGGAGGGGTTGTGCAGTTGGCGCGAGAGAGTTCGAAGTGAGAGGGGTCGGAAATGAGTTTGTTTCAAAGCTTGGAAACACTCTTGAGGCGCAAAAATGATTTGACGGGAAGCCTCAGTAAGATTTGTATGATCATTTATGGAGTGAACTTCCTTAGCTTCAATATTTAATGAATAAAGAATCAATGTGAGACTTAAAATAGAGCCAAGAAAGATGGTAGATATTTCCAACTGAAACTCAAGTGTGTTGAATAGGTTGAGAGAAGAGTTAAAGAAGAAAGACAGAGAGAGGAAGGTTTTAGCAGAAAACAAACCTGGAGAAGGAAAAGTTGTGGCTCAGGTGAAGGAGTTGGAGTCTTTGTTATCTGCCAAGGAAGCTGAGGTCCTAGTTCTGCTGTAACCAAGGACATAGCAAAACAAAATTAAGAAATTCAAGAACACACTAAACTCAACAAAATTAACAATCTTAACACTAACTCAGAAAATTAAAAACCACCTTAACATTAACGCATTTGTATTTTTTCTTCACTTTGTTTAATTGCTTCCTGCAAATTCAATTGGGTAGCCTATTAGCCTGAAAAAGAAACCAGTACCAATGCAATCATGTTACACAAGAACTATGCCAGAAACATAGCTTCTCTCTCAAGATTGATTGAGTCCTGAATACAATGAAGAGAATGACGCCTAAGATATGCTCAAGTCTTCACAAATTCAATTAGGTAGCCTTTGTAAGCAAGGACTGAGATTGGGACTAAAGTGTTAGTTCTAAAACACAAAATTTCAGTTTCTTTAGTACTTCCAGAAAGTCGGACACAGGGAGATTAAAACTTTAATAACATTTATTTTTAAAATAATCTTTATTCAACTTTTTAAATTCCAAATCTAACCCCATTTTTCCTTTTCCAACAAACACTGAGACATAACTCAATCTTGCACATGTTATACTAAATACAATTCAGAGACTTAATTTAGTCTCAGTCTTCCGGCCTCTGTCTCAATCGCTCTTCCAACTGTAGCCTTTACTTACTAAAGAATTAACAACCATGGAATTACCTTTAGACCCTCAGCTGCCTCTCTTTCCATAATATCCAGGTCATGACTTGCTACGTGGACATCCTCCAACATTTGCTTTGCCTCAGCTGAACATCTATTTACGTAATCTTGTGTTTCAGTTTTTATCATGTTTAGTTCAGCTTCCATCTGGTGGATAATGTAACACACAGAGGAAGAACAAAAGTCAGGCAACAATTTTCACAGGGTCGATGATTTCTGCTTCCAATACGCATCTAAATGATTCTGGCAATCTTCAATACTATACAGTATACATTGTTCTTTCATCTTAACCAGAAAAAAAACATTGTTCTTTCATGCTTTGCTGACCTTCCCATAAATTAATGCTTTGCTGACCTAGATGTCTGAGTTTTCAGTGCTCATATTCATTGAGAATAACTATAGTTGTTCATATTGGAATTTCTGGTCATGTTGTAGTTAAGTGATTTTGTGGTGTTGTTAGATGTGACTGTTTTCTTATGTTGCTGCAAGTTTTTTCTCTGCCTTTTGCTGCATCGTGTAAAGTATTAAATGGTCATCTCATAGCATTAAATAAACACAAAAGGGTTACATTCTCCTTTAGCATGATCTTCTCTAATATACTATCAAATAGGCCACAAAAATCTCATCCTATATGGCAAAGAAATTGGATCAAAGCACACATTAGAATAAACTACAAAATTTTAGCCTTTCATTCCACATGCAAAGCCTTCATCAATAGAGTCTTAAAACTCTGCCCTGATACCCTGCAAAACATGCAAACAAAGATATAATAATGTAAAAAACAGAAACCTTAAAACAACTATAGTGAATTTGCATTGCTTCACATAGATTTGAAAAACTAATCAAGTAATGATGGTTGTCTTAAAAAAATTAGTGTTACATACTCATTGATTTGGTTACAGTAGTTTGAAATTTGATTAGTAAAGAGGAAGCTCTCCAACCGGGATGGTTCAGGGAGTGGTTTGAAGATGGGTTTGAAGGATCCTCCTCAGGCAAAGTGTCCTCTCCAGCAGCTTTACGTGCCATGTTCTGGGTTTTTGATCTTTAGTGTTGATGATAATTTAGTAATGTGTGCTGCTGTGCAGTATTTTCTCACCGATTGACTTAGTTGTGGTGAAGATGATTTTATTGAACGTTGATCTTGCTGATACTGCTTTGCATGTAGTAGTAAATACAGTTGATAGTAGCTACGGTTCACAATAACCGTCATTTTAACCTTTGGTACATTCATAAATCTAATCAATGTTTTTAGATACAAATTCAATCCATATATATTGATGTATGAATGTACAAAGTCAAAATGACAATTAATTTGAGCTAGAGGGAGTATGGTTTGGGGCTATGCTGTTGTGTTGTAAGATTTTTGGAAAAATAAAACAACTGGAATGTGAGATCTTGTAAAAGTTGCATGCCTGTGGATTTTGAGGCAGAAACTGCAAATCTAGGAAAGTTTAAAACTTGTTTGCTTGTTGGGATGCTAATTTTACTATTGATCGACATTCGACAGGGAAACCTAAGAACCCAATATGTTGGGTAACATTACTCCAATGTTTAGATAGTGTGATGATCAAGTTTATTGGTCTTCCTTGTTTGATTAGTGATTACATTTCTACAGTATCATAGTCTTCATTCTTGGAACGTGTTCAAGTTCATTATACTTCCTATTGAACTTGGTAGAAGTTTTACTTATTGATGGCATCTTGAGTCCCGCATTCATAAATCTGAAAGTTTTTTATGTGCTTTCTGTATTCTGTGATTGTAGTTTACATATTTTTGTTTCCTCAAGAACCTTCCTACTTTATAATTCTCATATGCATTATCATTATTAACCATTGAACAGGAAGACAAGATAGGTCTTCCGGGACTGGCTGTCATGTGCCAGAATCTTGCTCTCAATATTGCCCAAAATAAAAGTAATTTTTTTATTATTTAATAACATTTTTTAAAAAATATTGCTACAAAAATACTATCAAAATGTAAAAAAAAATATTTTAATTTAACAACATTTATATAACTATCATAACCACCATAAACATAAACATATTAGAAATTGCCATTTTAAAAACCTATATCTAAGAGACTTCACATATTCCTATGTCACATCGACACACAATGATGGCCATAATTTGAAACCATGCATAATGCTACATGTACTATAGTCATGTATATACTTGTAAGCCTTAATTAGGCACCATTTTCAACATGGATGCTAACGTTTGAATCATGCAATGTTGAAACCTCTCCTTCATGAGCCACTCTGTTATCTTTGCGCCTTCTCTTTTTCCCATTTTTATCTTCCATCTCTTCTTCCTCTTCTCTTCCATTGACAAATGAAAAGAAAGATTTGATACGAGAAGAACGCGAAGAAGAAGATGATGAGCCTCCAAGGTTGTCATTACTAGTAGTGTTGTTTGAATAATGCCTCTTAAAACGGTAGGTCATTCTAATAACATGGCAAAGGAGAGCAATGAAGCATGCAATGCCAATAAGAAGGAAGAGGCCCCAAAAGCTCTTAGTCTCAAGCCTATCTATCCCTTGCTTTGCACCTTCTGAGCTACAAGCACTTCTTGTTAGCCATTTGTCATGAATCCTTTGAAGATCACCATTCTCTGAGAGTTTTAGAATAGCTGTTGACATGTCAATTGCTAAGGGAGAGTCTCTTGGAAAGGCCTGTAAATATTTAAAGAATGTGCCTCTTTTAGAAATATCTAAAATATCGAAAATATTTAGTAAAAAAAAAAGTAGCCAAAAACAGATAGAACAAAATTGTTATAATTAATATTTTTAAATTATTGTAATAATTAACAAATGCTAAATAAAATAAGTTTTGCCTGCAATTTTTATCTCTCTAATATTATCGTTAAAATATTTAGATTATTATGTCAATACCTATTTGTTATATTTGATTTTTTAATATATGATATTTACTTTAGCTATTAGTTTCACTCTACTATTCATTTAGGGATCTTTTAGATAGTTCAATTTCAACAGAAATAAAAATAGAAATGGTAGAGTAGTATATATAATAAGAAAA
Source organism: Arachis duranensis (assembly GCF_000817695.3). Lineage (NCBI taxonomy): Eukaryota > Viridiplantae > Streptophyta > Magnoliopsida > Fabales > Fabaceae > Arachis > Arachis duranensis. Next base: position 11,467,217 of record NC_029772.3, on the reverse strand, counting down.
GAAGATCTAAATTAATTTTTTTCATTTAATAATATATAATCAGTTTTTTTCAAAAAAAAAACTTACTTTATTTGTTGATTCAAAAAATTAGTTACATTCCCTTATAAATTAAAACCAGCACTACAATTAAATTATTGATATTATGTTTATGTTTGTGCAAGTGAGCATCAAATTAAAATACAAACATATGAGGAAAAATATAATATATATACACCACCCCCACCAACTGCAAATAGTGGCGGTTTTGGAGGGTTTTTGCGATGATTTCAAACCGTCGCTAAACGGGATGGTAGTGCTTGGTGAGATGTCATCCTTTAAAATTGAATTTTTTTAAATATATATATATTTAAAATTAAAAAAGAAGCATATTTCAAAATACTTACAAAGCCCCAACCCATCTTGGTAAACTCTTGACCAACAATCCCAAATTCACACCTACTTGCTAGGAACAACTCCATGTATGCACGTTCATCTATGATTGCAGCAACACCACCATTAGCAGCTCCATCCTTCAACGCCTTCTCATATTCTGAAGGGTCATTGAGAGGAACAAGCCTTGACCTATGTATGTTGAGTTCATCTGTTAGATAATTCTCAGCAAATGATCCTCTCAAGTAACCAATTCTTTCATTGCTTGTTGCTAAGCTTTCAATCCCCTTAATTGGGGAAGAGAGTTGTTCCACTGTGAGGATTGATGTTAGGCTTGCAATGTAGCTTGAATTCAGTATTAAAACCACAAACAGCCATATGATTAAGACTAATCGGCCAAGAGTGCTAACAGTTTTCTCTCCTACAAAGATAATTAGGCCGGATAAGACACATGAATAGTTGTATCGTAAGAGTTTTAATTTTTTCGATCCGTATAAAATTTGCATAGATTTTTTTATTTTTTATTTATTTTATGCTAAAAATATATTTTATAAAATAATAAATTAAATTCTAAATTTTTTTATTATAAAAATTCTAATACTATATTATAAAACTAATCATTTCAAAATCTTAGGTACAAAAATAATTATATATTCAAATAGTTCTCTACAATTTCACTCATAGATGAAATTAAAGGTGTACTCTAAAATCATTTATGATACTAAACCTATATAAGGTATGTAACCAATTAAATGAGTTATACTATTTGAACTAATACAAGATATAGAAAAACAACAATACCACTGGATAAATAAAATTTTAACCACTTACTATGTGCAAAGAACAAGGTTGAGAAGCTAAACCTGCATAGAGAAATAAATCTAAAAGTTAAAAACTTGTTGAAATTTACACTATTATTATTATTCAACATTTAAGAAAATAAATAAATTTTATTTGTTCTGGCACAAATTAATAATTAAATTACCATATAATGGTGACAAATTGTCTCCTAGGAGTGCCTCTAAAATCATCATTCAAGCGACGTTCTAAAATCCAAACAACAGCCCCAACAGCTAAGAAAAACATTCCTGTGACAAGCCACATCATTGGAGTAAATGGTCTTAGAAAGGCCCAAGCATTAGATTTCATCTTCCTTATTGGTGCCACAACAACTAAACCGGATTCAATGTATGGTTGTGTGAAATCCACAATCTTAGTTCTGTTTGTGGTAATGGTAATGTCGCCCACCACAGCATCAAACTCCTACACATATCATAATAACAAGGGTTTCAATAATCATATAATATATTAAAATGGATACCATATAACATATAATAATAGATACTCACACCAAGTGTGACCCTCTGAAGAAGTAATGAATTCAATGGATTGGCTTTACCATCACCAAATGGAATAAACTTATTTGGGACTGGATAAGGCAACAATTCCAAGGCAGCTGTGAACACATCAATGCAATAACCACTAAACTTGTCAGTGCCTTCAGTTCTTGACACAAATTCATGGTAGCTAACCCTAAGTGGCACCCCAATTCTCAATTGTTTTCCATTGTTGGCAAAAACCCAACCTCTAGGTGTTTGTGTTGTTTGGCCAGGCCATATCACACCATAAAGCCCTTCACTTGAATTTCCATGATTTGGAACTTGTTCACCAGTGTGAAGGCCAGAAGAATTAGACCAAAATCCAATCCTCCTAACCCCAGTTCCAATCACATTAATGATCTCATATGATGGATTCATTAGGTTTCCATCTTGAGAAAACTCTATTCGGCCGGTTAAACCGGTTCGATTAACTTCTAGAATCTTCTGAAGCAACATGCTACCATTAAGAAACATTCCCATAGCATCAAGATGAAGGGTATCACCATCACCCCTTAAAGTGTTTAAACTTGAATCATTTGAAAATTTCAAAGTTCCACCACTTCTAAAGAATGCATCAAGTGCATAAGCTAAGGTCCAAACAGTGTCATAAGCATATAAACCAAAGATGTTCAATCCAAAAGGACCCTCATCATTATTTTGATGAGCTAGTTTGGGCCACCTAGACTCAAAATTGCTCTTGATTCTTGAATCTGGTGTGTGCATTCTCAAGGTGATAACACCTTGCATATCATTCATGATTGAAGTTGTAGCCAATGATGGATCAGAATCAAGAGCAGTTGTGAGCCAATCAGTAACTATCCACACATAACCACTTATCATCATGCCTAATGATTGTGCAATATGAAGAACTTCAAGGCCAAAAGAAGGGTAAATGTGAAGAACTATAACCCTAGACTCCATTAAAGCAATTTTAACTAATGCACTATTCATTTCTTCCTTGTTGACATTGGTATCATCAGGCTTAAGGGCTGCTTTGTGTGATATCTTGCAACGTTTTTCGGCAAGCTTATCACCTAATGCAGCAACCCCATTTCTTCCATGATCATCATCAATGAAGATTGCAATCACATCTCTCCATTGGAATTGATCAATAACATCTGCTACTGCAGACATTTGATAAAGATCACTCTGTGTTGTTCTAACAAAATATGGAAATTGAAGAGAAGTGAGTGTAGGATCTGTTGCTGCAAATGATAAGAGAGGAACTTGCATCTCATTTGCAATGTGTGAGATTACATGTGCCATTACTGAGTATTGTGGACCAATTATGGCCACAGTGTCCTTCTCCATCAATAGCAATGCTATCAAAAAAACATAAAACTTTCATCAACATGGTCTAATATTAATGAGCAAGGAATAGTAAAAGAGTTAAATTTTATTGTTTTTATTTTAGTTTTTATAAAGAAAATGTATAAGAACCAACTTTTATGTTAGTCAACATTAACTAACTTTTTTCTTTTAGTGTTAAAATTACTCTTTTTCTAATTTTTAAAGGCATTTTAAGGATCAATAGAGGGTTAAAAGTGCAAGATAAATTTAGAGTTTGTGATTTAGAATTTAAAGTTCACGATAATGAGAGGTAAAATTATAAGGGTATATGTTAAGAATAACAGTGTTAGTAAAAAAAATGTGACAATAAAAATTATGAATAAAAAGTAATAATTTTTTTTTTAAAAAAGTGATTGAGATGTTTGTTAAAATTTATGTGTTGGGGAAAAAAAATCACCATAACCAAAACAAAAATCAGTTAAATGACAATTTTACAAGAATTTAAAACTTATCTAATTTTGACCAAAAAAAATGTAATAATACTACAGTGAAAAGTAAAATTCCAGTAAAAAAGTATAAAGATTATTTTTTTTAGTAAAAAAAATCTATTAAAAAAATATTATCACATGCAATGTACATAATTTTTTCTAAACTTAATAAATATTCACTCTTCATCCTGATTCTACTCTTTACTAAAGAAATTTGTAAACAAAGAAATATGTTGAGAAATATGTATGAGATTGATAATGCACTTACAGTCAATGATTCCTAGAAATCCAGTTGATAATTTTGTGTCTTGCATAGAGATGTTAAGCTTGGTTCCACTGAGAATGGTTGAATCTGAATTTACATCATTCACTGCTGCTTCTATAGCAATTTTCGCCACCTTTCCAATGGTTGAGTTGAGAGCTAAAATTGCTCCTATGTTAACATTAGGAGGTGGTTTTGCACAAACATTATTGCTGAATAATATTCCACTACTTGAAACAAATATCACAAACACAATAAGAACCCAATCTTTGCTCATCTTCTATATATATTTGTTCTGCATATATGTATAACAAAAAAAAAAAGTCACTCTAACATGCATGTCATTGTGAGTTAAAAACAAAAAAAAAAAACAAAAATTTTAAACACTATTAGAAATTTAAATTAAAGTATATATTTCGGTAAATTGATTTTGTAAAGGCGAAAAAATTTAATTACTATAAAAGACAGGTGTATAAATAAGCACTAACGTACCGATAGTTAACGTACTTCTTTTTTATTTTTTCTTTTTTTTTTTAAAGGAAGAAGCTGAAAGCTTTGAGAGAAATTTACAAAGTATCAAAAATTAAAGGTGTTTCCCTTGCACTTTCACAGAAATAATTTATTGTCTTTGGCATGCTTATGCTCCATAGAATGGAGTCCTTTTATATAGCAAGTAGATCATGATGCATGTGTTTAGTGCTTTCAAAACTTTTAGCTATATCCAAACTAATTATATACATAAATAGGCACTTCTATGTTAAAGTATTAAATGTAGAAAGCATATTGAAAAACTTAAAATTTTAGGTTTCTTTTGTTTTTTTTTTCATTTTTTATTTTTATTGTTAGTATTATTTTTTGTTTTTGAAATTTTATTAAGGAAAAAAACAGTAGAAATAATAAAATTATATTTTCTGTTTTAATATTACCTCTAATTAATCTTCTTTTTTTTCAAAAATTTAAGGACAAAAACAAATAAAAAATACAAATACAAATTAAACACACCTTTAAATTTTTAAAATATTTATTGTATAAAAAATATTATAAAATAAAAAAATTAATATAGGTTACTTTAATTAGGTACTCAAAATCCTTATAAATAGTACAAGCACATATTTACTCAAAAAAATCATAAAAAATTAATTTTTAGTTAGTCAATATTAACTAACTTTAATATTTAAATTTCTAATTTTAGATTTTAAATTAAAAATTTACGATTTAGAATAAAAACTTAAGTGAAACAAAATAATTAAAAAAATTAATTATCTAACATTACTCTTTGTTCAAATATCATATCCACCCGTGTAGCAATTGTCATCATCATCCTCAAGAAGAAATTAAATAACGTTTTCACATTTCACACTTCCATTTATTAGTGGGCACTGTTTGTGACAAACAAAGAATTGACAAACAAAGAATTGAAGCACAAATGCACAATGCAAGCAGCCAAGCACTAATAATATTTGGTGATATTATTGAAGATGACACAGGAAAAGTGCACCAATAATATTGCCGCAAACAGAGAAACAGAATCTCAATTTCAATCTTGCCAGAGATTATATGAAAGAGATAATATAATGGGCTGATCTACCAATTTAAATAGATCATGTTTAGTTTGTGTAATTTTAACTTTTTTTTATATATTTAATTTATTTTTAATTTTGGTTGCACCCATGTTGGAAATAAAATTTAAAAATATTCCATTTAATATTGGGTTTTCTTAATTGTAAAATCTTATTTATGTATTTAAATTATGAGATTGAAAATTAAATTAAATCAAATCATAAGGTTCTTTAATTTAGAAAATATTACATAACATGTTAGTTCACAAACTTTATTTTCTAAATACTTGCACCTTTAATTTGTTAAGAAAACTGTGTCAAAATAGGTCATAAATAAAGATTATACTCATATGTCCGCATTTCATACCTCCACTCACAAACAAATAATTTGCTAATATATCGAACCTTTATTTAAGGAATTATTTATTATTAAGTCTTAAATTCAAGTAGGAAATAAATTAAGACTACTAATTTTTTCTTAACTAATTATCATTGCAAAAATACTATTTATATACTAAAATTAGCTATCAATATATTTGTATATAAATATATGTGTGATTTAATTTAATTTATTTAATTTAACGTATATTTACATTCTAATATATATTTTATAGTGATAGTTGATTTTAATAGCTGAATTTAACATAGTCTTTATTATTGTCACTTGCAATAGATAACCTAAACTAATCAAAATGATTGATTATTATATTTTCATTTAGTAGTTTACTACTTTATCTTGGCACCTTGAAGTTGACTTCTGGTCAACAAGTTGAAAAAGTAAACGAGGCAAAAACTTGAGAGCCCTCGTGTTTTCACAAATACATCAGTAGGTCATTATTTGAATTCGCAATTGGTACGGTAGTGCCACACTATTGTTCAAATTTAATAAAATTTTCATACATGATTTAATTTTATTTAATTTAAATTAATAAGAAATCAAAGTGCAATATAATTTATTTAAATAAAAGATTAGAAACTTCAGTGCTTATGGCACGTTTGCACGTAAAAAGCAATACATAATAAAGCAAAACAAATAAATAATAAAAATATTATTTGTACATTAAATTCAACCACTAAAATTAATCATCAATATATTTATGTATAATTATATATGTGGTTTAATTTATTTTCAATGTTTATTTATATTATAACATATATTTTATATTACTGATTAATTTTAATGTACACGTAGTATAGTTAAATAAATAAATAAATAAAGTGATAACTACATAAGAGAGTAAAGCGAGATATTTGGTAATACTCTATAATTTATTTATTTAAGATTAAATTAAATTTTTGTGATATAGCTTTAACATAAAGGGAAATCATGACATAATTCAAAGCATTTTCATCACCACCACAACACAAGGCTATCCGGTCAACTAGCTAGTAAACCTAATAAAACCTGTGATATATATACAAAAAGAACATAAAATTAAACATTTTAGTTCCCTAATCTCTCTTATTAACCACAAACAATAATAACCACAAAACCTAATATATATACTATCACTTCTCCTTTCATTAAGATCTTCCCTTTAATGCTTCATGGTTTTAAATTTGACATATGGATCAAAGTCACCTATCTATAATTCTATAATTACTTCTTAGCAAAACAAAGTCTCTTTTTGAATGCAAAAAAGAACTAACCCTTTTGTTTTGTGATCTTCCTATCTCCCATGTTCTTGAATATCAAGTGCAAAATCATCACAATATTAAGATAGTTGTTTTATGAGACATGTGATCATCAAGGGTGACTAAAATTCAGGTTGCCTATGGACAAGGTTGTTGTTAAAAATAATATATATTAATTTTTTTTCTTGAATAGGCACAAAAATTTGATTATATTGGATGATTTGTGCTATAGGAAATTAAAGGATAATGGCTCTAGGAACTAATTTCAAGCCTCAAATAGCTACATTATTGGATCAAAATGGTGAAAGAATTATTGGGGATTTAAATCACAATATTAGAAAACCTCCAAAAGATCATTCAATTATTCGCCATTGCAGCAGTAACGTATGGTTGGCTAAATCGGTTAGTACAATCAAATTCTCTTTCTTCATCCCTCGGAGTTTTGTATAATAATGCCAAATTCAATATTATAATTTTAAGAAGTTTATGACTTTTTGTGCATGCTATTTTTCGTGCATATCTTTGTTTCAATCGATTAATTTCTTATGATAAAATTTGTAAAATCATGAATAGAGATTGTTAGAAACCAAAAAAAGTGTTTAGAAAAAAGGATAGATATGTTTACTATGTGTCAATAACTCAAAATAAATTAAACATACACTAAAATTAACTATTAAAATAAGTTATAATATATTAGTGTATAAATATATATATATTATTTAATTTATTTTTAATATATATTTTATATTAATGATTAATTTTAGTATATAAATAATATTTTTAAACTTTATATAATACAAAATATTATAGGTGCTAAATAAATAAAAAATATAAAATAATTATTTAATTTAAATTCAAATATGAATATAAGTTTTTAAGTATATCATTCTAACTAATATTTAAATACTACTCTCTAACCGAGATATTCGTGCCTTCATTCTGGTGAAATAGAAATTAAATTAGAAATTGGATGTTAATTATTATTGTTCAAGTAAGTTGTGTACTTGTGATAATGTTTTCTTATTAATACAAATATTTATATATTTTATTTTCTATATCACACTTTATTAGGAATTAGACATTGGGATTGAAGACTTGAAAGCAAATCCAGAAGAGAAATCAAAGTTTTCACCAACATTGCGATTTGGAAGTTGTTCTGAGAAAGGACCAAAGCAGTTCATGGAAGATGAGTTTATTTGTGTTGATATCATTCACGAATATTCCAGTGCTGCCACCATGCCTTCTCCAGCAGGATTTTATGGGGTACAAAAAACCTTCTTGGCTTTAAATTAAGGGCGTGTTTGTTTCAAATTTTCAAAAAGGTAACAATACAACTAAAATTTTTATATAATTATAAAAATTAAAAAATTAATTAATTTTTTTTATAGAATTTACTAAAGATGTTTACAGATTTTCGGGTATAAAAAAAATGAGAACCAAACCCATAAAAATTTATTCGATTCAGTTTGAATTGGATAATATGTTATATTGTAAAGGGATCTAATTAAAAATTAAATGAAGTCGGATTGTGTCGATTCGGATAATCGATGTATCCAATTAAAAATTAAATTTAAATAAAAAAATTGAAAAAAATTCTATAAATATGTAATGGTAAAAAGATAAATAAAAAGAGAAATATGTGAATGAGAAAATATACATAATATATCATTAAATTCATTCTTAAATAAATATCATAAAAAAAATTGATGAACAAATTAGTATTAAGGTTCGTTGATAGTATATGTTTTATTTTTTTAATATAAATATAAAATTAATCAGGTCATCGAGTTACACAACCATAAATTTAAAAACTAAACTAATTAAAAATTAGTTTTATTGGGTCTTACCCAGTTAGATCCGATTATTCAACGAGTGCCAAAACTAATTAAATTGGGTCAAATTGGCTTTAATCGGATTACCCATACAGCCATACTTATGAATGAATATCCCTAAATTTTATCATACAAATTGGAACTCAATTTTTTTTATTAAAAAATCTAGATATTTTAAAAAATGATCTAAATTAAATATGTGAATTTTCTTTTTCAATTTACAAACTCTTTTCTAGCCATATAAGCTGCCCGATTGACAATTTTAGTACTATCCACAAGAGACTGAGATTAAGAGATAGAGATTGAAATAAGTTTTAATATTATGTTTGGATTAAAATAAAAATAAAGCTCTAATTTAATTTGCACAAATAATAAAGTTAGAATTAATTAATTAAAATAGGAATATTTTAGGTATAAAATGTTATTAAAATTCAATATCGTTTTTTAAAATTTCAATCCCCCATGTCCCCACTTTTTGAAAGTATTCAAATACTAAAATTATTAGGGCTGCACATGGATCGGATAATATCTGCATATCCGCGGTAATTATCCGCATCCGATCCGAATTTTGCGGATATTATCCGATCCGTAGAGCTATCGGATCGGATCGGATCGGATTGCGGATTTGGCAGTGATATCTGCGGATTCGATCCACAAATCTGCATATCTGAACATCACATATAAATAGGATAGTTTAAGAAAATAAACCCTAATGTGATATGAATTTTAGTGTGTTATTTTATGAATTTTATGATATCTTGTTTTTTATTTTTTATGTTGTGCTCCGACTTAGAATAATTAAACTTAAATCTTGTGTTTTTTTTTTATTATTCAAGAGAACTTTTATTGATAATATTTTAGAATTAAATATGAAAAATAATTTTTTTTTGTAAAAACAGCTAAATAGAATTTAAATTTTTTTTTAATTATGTGGATATACCCGATATCCGATCCGATCCGATCCGATCCGCATACTTGCGGATCGGATCGAATTGGATTCGGCCTGAAAATTTAGGCTATATTCGATCCGATCCGATCCGTGTACAGTTCTAAAAATTATCGGGATAAAGTGAAATTTTAATACCAATCTTTATACCAACAAACATGATATTAAGTCTCAATCTCCTAGACTTCTAATCTCTGTCCCAATACCTCAAAACAAACCTACCTTAATTCCTAGATACATAGTGAGTTATTGCATTATTATTAATAATTATAGGTATTTGATGGGCATGGAGGAATTGATGCGGCATCATTTACCAAAATAAACATTCTTAAGCTAATAGTTGAAGATTCACATTTTCCATCCAACATTAAGAAAGCTATTAAGAGTGCATTTGTGAAAGTGGATCATGCATTTGCAGATGCTACTTCACTTGATAGTTCTTCAGGCACCACAGCAATTGTTGCCCTTATTTTGGAAAGGTTAGTACCATATATAATGTGATTAATTTTTTGTTGCGATGAAATCACTTTTCACTTATTTTAAAAATTTAAACCGATAAAAAGAAGTACATAAATTATTATATATTTATCATGCAACTTCATACGAAAATATCTTTTTTGAAAACTTGGGTGAGCTTTGCATAAAATTATTTTTTTATAACAAAAATCGAATTATAAATTTTGAAGTTATATAAACTTTGATATTATATCATACAATTATAATTTCAAAAATGTAAATCAATAAAAAAAATTTATTGATAAAAAAATAGATAAATAATTATATACCTATTATATTTTTTTAGTCAAGAGTTTTTTTTATGCGAATCTATATATTTTTATTTGTTTTATGTTAAAATTAAAAAAAAAATCAATAAGGATTGGCCTTTAAATTCTTAGATCATAGAAGCTGTCATACCAAAAATTAAAGCCAAATAAAAAATGCATTAACAATTATATATCTATTAATCAATCATGTTATGTTGCACTCATCACTTATTGCTACTTCTAATAAAATGTATCATCTAACTACTATCTAGAATATCTAGTTAATTAGTGTGAATTTCACTCTCTCTATATTCCATATTTCTAGGGACTTGATAGTTGCCAATGTGGGGGATTCTCGTGCCGTAATGGGAAAAAGAGGTAAAGCCATAGAACTTTCCAAAGATCATAAGCCAAACAGCACTTCTGAAAGATTAAGAATTGAGAAACTAGGTGGTGTGATCTATGATGGATACCTCAATGGACAACTATCAGTGGCACGTGCTCTTGGGGATTGGCACATCAAAGGTTACAAAGGTAATTAATATAAGGTTTAGTTACTTTGTGGTTCCTATCATTTTATCGAATTTTTAATTAGGTCTTTATATTTTTTTCTTTGTAATTAGGTTTTTATATCATATCAGATTTTGTAACTAAGTTCCAACTATGACAAAAACGTTAGAATTAACAGAATAATCAAGTGTTAGGCATATTCGTTTTGTTTAATTAAATATTCCGTTAATTCCAACGTTTTTACCACGACAAATACTTAATTACAAAATCTGATATGATATAAGGATTTAATTAAAAATTTAGTAAAATTATAAGAACTGACAAAATAATTAAACCTTAATATAAAGTAGTAATATGTATATAACATGCTTAATTCAATTAATAGAATTACTTAGAGTGAAATAGTGTATGGTAGTTAATACAACTGAAAATTGCAATGAATTATATTAAAGGAAGTTGAAAAATTCTCTTTGAACTTATTTTCTTTATATCTTCTCTATGATTTATTAATTTTAAGAGAACTTTTTTGTGTAGTTACAACAATGTTAGTCACAAATAATTAGAGGAGCTCAATTTTTTAGAAAAGTTAGAATTGTGTCTATTTTTTTTATTTAGAAAATTAAGAATAGGAAGAATTGAATTTTATTTTTTTTTCATAAAAACTCTAATATTGTATATGCCATAAATTTATTTTTTTTTCCGAAAATTTAAGCCGTTAAATGAAGATATTACAATAATATTGTGATAGCAACTGTAATTGTGAACGTAATGTAAAACCCTAAAACCCTTTTTACCCTAATTACTCATAAAAATATTATTAAGAAAACGTTCGTTATTCCATATCATCATTTTCATTCATATTGCATACATTTACAATAAAAAATATTTGATAACTAAAACAAATTAACAAAAAAAATTAGAATTTGTTTTATTTAGAATAAATTCGGACTGTTTTTTTGTTTCTTAGCATGCGTTACCGTTTACAATTATACATACAAAGAGAAGCTCTATTATATATTATGTCAAATTATAATTAATTTTCAAATTTTCTTACATATATATATATGATTACAGGTAATTCAATGTGCCCATTAAGCTCAGAGCCAGAATTAGAAGAGGTTGTATTAACAGAAGAAGATGAGTTCTTAATAATGGGGTGTGATGGATTATGGGATGTGATGAGTAGCCAATATGCTGTAACAATGGTGAGAAAGGAGCTGATGAAACACAATGATCCAATGGAATGTGCAAGAGCTCTTGTTTCTGAAGCACTTCAACGCAATGCATGTGACAATCTCACTGTTTTGGTCATTTGTTTCTCCATGGATCCACCTCCTAAGATTGAAATCATCTCTAGGTTACATAAGAGGAGGAGTATTTCTGCTGAAGCCATTGATGTTCTCAAGGGTTTGATCAATGCCACAACTTAAATATACATTAATTAATTAACTAGTTAGTGCTTCAATTTTGCAAGAGAATGCTGTTTGTATATATAAAGGGATTATTAATTATATTATATTCATATGAAGATGATCAAAATAATCTTTATGGAAAGATAATATATACTTATGATATGTACATATATTATGTCAATTTAACAGTTTAGTTAAATATAATAAATAATTTAACCATATATTTTAACTAATATCTTTGTATAAAAATTATTTTAAACATCTTTATCTGAGCCGTTAGCTATCTGTAGTTATAATTTAATGGTTACATACAGAATAAATAATTGATTTAGTAGTAAACCTTTTATATAACATTATAATTGATTTAGTTCTTGTTGCTTTGTCCTTTAGTCTTTGTACTTCTTTAGCTTAATTATATTCTCTCCGTGAGAGTTATACATTTTTCAATAATTATAATTATAAAAACAAAAAAAAAGAAAACAAAAAGCATAATTAGTTATCAATTAGTTTTAAATTAAGAGATTTGACAATGTTGAACCATTTCAATAAAACATTTTTTGACAGTTTTTCTGCTATTTATTAGTAATCATTTTAATTGTCGTTAATTTTTTTTCACAACAACAACTATAAAATTATTGTTTATTTGTGCATCATCATTATTATAATAGCGACGGCTTTGGACAACTGTAGATAAAAAATATTCCTAAATAATTTGTAACGATTTTAAACTAATCAAACATTTGCTAATTTGCAACACTTATTCGAGTGGCTTTTTGTATTATATTTAGTTTCAGTTGAAAACAATCCTAAATGAATAGTTTTTATTATAGTTTTATTATTTTAATATTTAGCGACATTTTTAAACTACCAAAATTTTAGAAGGTATAAATTTAAAAGTTTTAAATGGTAGTTAATATTGATCTCTATTATATTATTAAAAATTTCAATTTCAAATTAAATATTCGCATTCTTTTTACATGAAAAAATTATAATATATATTAAAGATTTTATTTATTGTTCATCAAATTCATAATATATGTATCTAAGAGAGTAAGTATTATTTTACTCTTATACTAAGATTTTTAAGTTCAAATTTTGAGAATAACGATAATATTTTTTATAATATATAAATAATATTTAAAAAATTATATACCAACTCTATTTCACGTTTATAATATAGAATTAATAGTCAAAATTGTTCCTAAAAGATACCTCAATCTTTATTTTCTTTCTCGAAAAAATAAATTAATCAAATTCGTCTCCCAAAGATAACAGACATGATCGCGTTAGTCCTTCCGTCATCTCTTTTGTTAGTCCTTCCGTCATCTCCTTCTATGGTAAAATTTTCTATGAGGCATTCTATCAAACATCTTATATGCATCATACTTAACCTATCAGACTTTATCCTACAGTGAAATCTCACGGCTTCAAGCAGAAAATAATTTTTTGCATATTCTTTAAGTATGGTGTGCTAAAGTATATCGAGCTTGTCGTGGTCGTTGACAATGTCAAAGGCATATGAGGCTTCAGAGATGCTGTCGAACTTGTAGAACAAGTGTTAGTGGTAGAAGTCGTTCTTGAAGATAAGGAGAAGGAATTGGTGGAGCTCGATGAGAGAGTTGCAGATCTCTAGAAGAGCCAAAGAAACTGCCTAGCCACCGACAATTGAAAGAGCAAGCATCAGAATAAATAGCGCGGAATGAGGCACGGTACATATCCGGAAAGGCAGAATAGAATCTTGAGTGATGCAGTGATGAAGTCCAACGAGACAGTGCTGTGGTGGTTATGGAGTTTCAGGAAATTAAAGAACGACATCTATGGCTATTCAGGTAAGAGTAATTGCTATGGAGTTTCAGTGTTCAGAAAGAGAATAAAAAAGAAGAAAACCAACAAAAAAAAAGATGGCTGATGGGTGGGATTTTTTGGACTGGTAGGTCGGGTTTAGGCCTTTGTTGGGCTAGCTCATGAAAAAATGACATCGTTTTATATATTAAAATATACTTTAACGTGCCATGTCATTTTCTGTTAATACTATCAGTAAGTAAAATGATTGTTACTTGTTTAAATGTTAATCTAATTAAATTTAGTTAGTTTAATAGTTAATTTATTAGTTTATTTAAGTAAGTATTATAAAATATTTTAAATTTCGTTTTGTACATATACAATAACTTATTAGTCAATAAATTAATATTTAGCTTGTTAGATTATTAAGAGATACCACAGAAAAAAGATACTGATTTCACTTGTAACTTATTGAAGCATCAGCAATTAGATTTAAGAGAGTAAATTGAAAAAAATAAAGAAAAAAATTTTTTATATTAAAAAACCAACAAGAGTTACTTCTGTTTGTTTTATGTTAATTTGAACAATATTTATAGTAAATGTTAAAATATTATTTCTAAGAAATTTCATTGCACACTTAGAGAATGAAATGCATGTGAACGTTAATATAGTTTAAAATATATATTTTTTCATTAATTCTCTTTAGAAAAATTAACATCAAAATAAATATATAAGTTTAAGAATTCAATATAATTCATTTGTGACAAGGATTTATATGAATGTCAATTAGCAATATAAACACCTATTATTTGACTTTATATTATTATTTTAATTGAAAAAATTGTGATACACGCAGTTTAAAAAACAAATAAATCTAGAAAGACACATCACACTACTTAGGAGACCAAATTTTTAGATACAAAAAATATAAATAATTGTTGAATCGAAAAAAGCAATGTAACTCATCATTTGTTTATCCAAAAAATAATATGCATAATACCATATCATTTTACTAAGTAAATTCAACTAACCTTTTTTTCAAATTTTTGTACCAAAAGAAAATAAAAAAGTTTTAGTTTATTTTATATTAAATAACAAAATTAGATAATAATAATAACAATAATAATATAATAATAATTAGCATACCATCAAATCCAAATCCAATATTCACCTTTCTTCAACCTCAATGCTTTACTACAATAATAGGCATTTGTCTATTGTTTAAGAAAATAAGCTACTAAATTAGCATTTGCCAAAATTTGATTCACATTTCACATAATCCCTTTCTCTTATGAAGAATGCATGCATGTTTAACTACATAATTATACCTCATAATAAGATACAATATCGTATCATTGAATTTGATCCCATCATTATTCAAAGCAATGGGGCTTCAAAAGAAGAATCGTACAAAGTCTTCATCATCATCAGCACCAAATGAAGATACTCCTCTATTGGGTGGCCATTATCAACCACTTTCCTCCAAAACCAAAACCTTTGCAAATATCTTCATAGCCATTGTTGGTGCAGGTGTTCTTGGCCTTCCTTACTGTTTCAAAAAAACGGGTTGGATATTAGGGCTAATTATGCTCTTTACCGTGGGCTTCTTCACACATTATTGCATGATACTCCTCGTCCAAACGCGGCGCAAACTCGAATCATCTTTTTCCCACACTATCTCCAGAGGATCCTCGAAGATCAATTCATTTGGTGACTTAGGCTATGCTATATGGGGACCTTTTGGCAAATCGTTTGTGGATTTCATGATTGTGCTTTCGCAATTCAGTTTTTGTGTTGGTTATCTTATTTTCGTATCGACCACTCTCGCCTACCTCTCAAAATATGATTCAATTCTTGGTTTGACGCCCAAGGTGTTGATCCATTGGGCTTGTTTCCCATTTCAGCTTGCCCTAAATGCAATTCCAACCCTAACCCATTTGGCTCCTTTGAGCATTTTTGCCGATATTGTTGATTTCGCGGCAAAAAGTGTTGTGATGATTGAGGATGTCTTCATATGCTTTGAGAATAGGCCTAATTTGAAGGCCTTTGGTGGATTCCCTATGTTCTTCTATGGTATTGGTGTTGCGGTTTATGCTTTTGAAGGAATAGGGATGGTTTTACCATTGGAATCTGAGGCCAAAGATAAGGAAAAGTTTGGTGATGTTTTGGGTTTGGCAATGATGTTAATTTCTATATTGTATGGTTCATTTGGTGCATTAGGTTACTTTGCTTTTGGTGATGAGACACAAGAGATTATAACTACAAATTTTGGGCAAGGGCTAATTAGTGATTTGGTGCAATTTTGTCTTTGCATCAATTTATTCTTTACTTTTCCATTGATGATGAATCCTGTTTATGAGGTTATTGAGGGTAGGTTTTGTGATTCTAGGTATTGTTTGTGGATGAGGTGGTTGATGGTGTTAGGGGTAAGTTTGGTAGCAATTTTTGTACCTAATTTTACAGATTTTCTATCTCTTGTTGGGAGTAGTGTTTGTGTTATTCTTAGTTTTGTGATGCCTGCTTTGTTTCACTTAGTTGTGTTTAAAGAGGAATTAGGTTTGAAGTGTGTGGTAAGAGATGGGGTAATTATGTTTTTTGGATTTGTTATTGCTGTTTCAGGAACATGGTCTTCTCTATTAGAGATTTTTGAGAATGACGTTTGATTATTTAAAAAAAGGTTATTGTATTATTATTTGTATATATAAAGTGAGTGTTTGCAAAGAAATTTTGCTTATTCCAATAATAGAATATAATAGTTTCTATTTTAATTGTGTATATTAAAGAACTAAATTGAGTCTCACACTTTTAATATTATATTTCAGTTAGTTATTGTTTCTATTTTATGAACATAAATGAGTATTCAAAAGAAATCAACGTGTACACATTAAAAAAGAATAAACTAATATAAATGATAATGATATGATATTGTTTTCATTTAATAAAAAAAGTGTATGAGAAATTATAATATTAATATACTAGAATCATATAAAATGAAATGAAAAATAGGTTTTGGCAACTTTGACTGAATATTTTTGTTTCCGAACATTTTCCTTTCATCTATAGCCGCTATTAGTATTTATAGGTTTTTACCCTATCAAAGGAAAAAACAAAGAAACCAAGTTGATGTAATAATGCTAAAAAAGGCAGAAAAAAAAAAACACTCGCACAAAGATGTGAGAAAAAAAATTAAATAAAGAAAGTGGATCTATATATTTTTTCGGAGGGTTCAACTTATATAGTTATAATTAAGATATATTTAGGTTAGATTGTTAAAAAAGCTATAAATAAATATTTAAATAGATCTCCATAAATTTTGTATCGAATATTTTTATTCTAATTAAATTTTATTATGTTTGAGTGAGGTTTTTGAATTTTATTTTTGTAAAATAAATAGATTTATCGGTTAGTCATCAGAGTCGGTAGCTATTAACCAGTGATAGATCTAAAAAATTTTAATAGTGGGGCAAAATATATATATATATAATAATAATAATAATAATAATAATAATAATAATAATTTTTATAATAAAAATATTATATTACATAAAAATCAGTTATCAAATTATTCATTAACCGTTATGTATTTATATGTAAATATATGTATTATTTAATTTATTTTTAATGTATATTTTTATTTCAATATATATATACAGGTGGTTATTTTCTATATACATATAACATGATTAATTTTTAAAATATCTAATTTATAAATTAAAATACTAAAATAGTAATTTAAATAATAACATATAATTTAGAATTTTATTATTTAGGTTTCGTATTTTAAAAAAATTAAGTAATCTTTTTCTTAACAATACAATTAAAATATCTATCTTTTTATATAGGATAATGCTACATATTCATGTTATTTTGTTAACCAAGTCTACCTAAATTAGTCCAAGATAATAAAAATCAGTTATCACTAACATTATTTTAAGTATTATTGTTTAACTTAGTTAGACTTAGTTCATAAAAAGACTTGGATGTGTAATATTATTTTTACATATATATAAATAAATATTGATTTAAAAATTTATTTATCATACAATTAGAAGACAATTCTTATTGAGATTCATAGTTGAGAAAATTCTTTTAATTAATACAATTTTTATGAAAAAAAAGTTAAAACTAATATAAAAAAAAGATAAAGAATACTCTTTCGAGTCGATTTCTAAGAAAAGATACAAATTTCATTTAAATTGAGAATTAATCATTTTAATGACATCTAATATGAAATTTTTAAATTGATTATAAAATATTAAAAATTAAATAAAAAATTATTGTAGAATCAAATTCAATAATTTAATAAAAATAAATAAATATTATTATCATATACTACTCAAAAAATTTTCAAATTGTAATGAGTTGGTTGCCCCACAATTATATGTATACGTCCGTCACTGCAGTATTAACGAAGAGATTCTATATGGTCATTAAATGACGTATCCATGATTATGTCACGTATCAAGATAAATACATCCACGTTAAAAATTTAACACAGAAGATAATGACATCGTTTCATAACTTCTCAAAACGATGCATTTTAGTGAAAAATAGGTCTCCAACAAATATAATAAGAGGTTGATTTGTGTAGATGTAATTTTTGACAAAATGACATATATACTTATTAGTGATACTGTTGATGCATATAGACACATCTGATTCATATAGACTTAAGATTAAGACTAATTAAGTAGATATAATTTCATCTTTAGTTATTCACCAGGACCAAAACTTTAAAAATATCCACTATTTTTTAATGATATTATAATATATATTATAATATGAATTTTGGTTGTTGGATTTGAATATTGTACGAGTTTAATTGTTGATCTGAGATAGATTTATTGTGGTGATTGTTATGATGATGATGAATGGTATGTTGCATTGAAAAGAATGCAGGTTTGAACTCGAAAAGGGTGGCAAAGTCCGAGTTTTAGAGGAGATGCTGCCGAAAATTTTATAAAAATTAGAGACATTGTTTATATGATTATTTAAAAAGATTTAGATTCAAAGGTTATATGGTTTATTTTTGAATTATTAAGGAAATTAAATGAGTATGTTTTAAGTTTGATTCATTTAGAAAAGGATGAATTATGTTTTGAAATGGAACTATTGATGGACAGAATGGGAGGTGTGATAATGAAGGATAAGGATTGAATATGATTGATGTATGATGACGAATGAGATGCGATTGAGGATGATGTGGATGTTGATGAATTATAATTGAATTATTTATATGGCTTATGAAATTGAATAATCTGAGATACGAGATTCCCTGGATAAAGTGCCGTGGCTTGCCACCACGTGTACCAGGTAGAAAACTCGATACTCTGTTGACCCTACGACGTAAGTGTGACCGGGCACTATATAAATTTCCGGAAATGTTACCCCCATTGAGCAATATTGATTATTTGAGATAAAGTTATGCATAGACTCATAGGGATGCACGTCGGGGGACAGTCTAAGTACAATTTATACTTGTTGGGTTGGCTGGATGACCGACAGATGAGCCTCATCAGCCATAGGACAGGCATGCATCATCTGCATATTACTTGAATTACTTGCTTGTGCATTAGTTGGGTGTGTCTAACTGTATTTGCCATGTTAAATGTGTAATCGTTACCTGCCGTATTTGTAACTTTCTTGTGCTTGCTTATATCTGTTTAACTGTCTGTGAAATACTAAAGGAAGTGGAGGAATGGAGGAACGGCAATATGAGGTTTAGACTTAAGGTTAAGTTAAGTCAATTTTAGATACTCTTAGAAAATCACCTTTTATGACTTCTGTTTAATACATTAAGCTCTATAATTTGAGTGTCGGCATTCTAGGATTGCCTCTAGCATTTCCAGGACCTTATATCTTATGTGTGTGGCACATTTACCATACTCAGAACCTCCGATTCTCATTCCATACTATGTTGTTATTTTTAAGATGCAGGTCAGGAGTCATCTCGTTAAGCGTCTGGACTCTTAAAGCGGAGGGGTTACTGGATAGTGTTGTTGTATAGTTTTGTTGTACAGTGATGTATATATATGTACTTAATTTTCTCTCCGCATAACTTGTCCTTTTTGATCCTCTTAGAGGTTTATGGAGAGGCAGAATTTTGTATATGTACTTTTGGGTTTTAGATATGTATGTATATATGTGTAAATATTCTCCGGCTAGTCTTGACTTTGCAGGCTGAGTTAGGAGCTTGTTATTTTGCATCTTTGGCACTCTATTCCTACTTCTGTTATCTTATGTTTGACAGTTATGATTTTCTTAGCACGCAAGTTAACTCGTTTCTTGAGCGTTGCGCTTTTATCTCGCGATTTTTATTTCCCCTATTCTTCTAGGCTCTTAGCATATTATAATTCTTCTGCTATTATATGTACTCATTTGGTTTTAGAGGTCGTAATACCACACCACCTTCATTTTATGACTTAAGCGTAAAGCTTAGTGTGGTAGGGTGTTACATTATGGTATCAGAGCATTTCGTTCCTATAGAGCCTGAAAGACGGACTGATTATACTTCTGTGCATTCTCTGTATATGTGTTTATGTGCTATTAGGATATCTGACTGATATATATGGCATAAATATTTGTGAGCATGCATTTGGAACTTAAAGCATTAGACCTACGATATTGAGACTAATCAACTTAATATCACTTGTTTGGTGTGTATAGGGACCAGATGTCGACTCCCAGACGCGGTCGCGGGCGAGGTAGAGGTAGGACAGGCATCGTTACTTCTGCCCCTATAGGGACTGACCCAGTAGATTTTATGGCCGCCCTGGGAAATATGGCTGTAGCTATGCAGGCAACAGCTGAGGCACTGGGTAATCAGATAAACCAGGGTAATCATGGGAACAATAATGATGAGGACGGTCTTATGACACTTGCTACATTTCTGAAAGTTTGCCCTCCGACTTTTAGGGGAACCTCAAATTCCACTGATGCAGATAATTGGATTCAGGCTTTGGAAAGGGCCTTATAGGCACAACAGGTTCCTGAGGAGCAATGGGTTGAATTTGGAACTTATCAGTTGCAAGGTAAAGCTCAGTATTTGTGGTAGGAAACACGACGTATCCTGCAGCCTGATGGTGCTGCGATTCCTTGGGAGGTTTTCCAAACAGAATTCTATAAGAAATACTTTCCTAATTCAGCTAGAAATGCCAAGGAACTTGAATTAATGCAGTTAAAACAGGGACATATGACTGTTGCTGAGTATACTAGTAAGTTTGAGGAGTTGTGTCACTTTTCTCGTATCTGTCAAGGGACACCAGAAGATTTTGCCGAATGGAAGTGTATTAAGTATGAGGGAGGTCTTCGGAGTAATATTCTGAGCTTTGTTGCCCCAATGGAGATCATGGTGTTTTCTGAATTGGTGAATAAGAGTAGAGTTGCTGAAGATTGTGTGAGAAAGGCGGCAACAGAGAAAGGGAGTTTGAGGGTGCCTTTTCAGAGGCCTTCAGGAAGGAACTTTGCTCCGAGAAGTAGGAATTTCAACCGTGGAGGCTTTGTTTCGCAGCAGAATCAGGGCCAAGGTAATTATAGAAGGTTGAATACTAATGCTAGTCAAGGAAGAAGGTTTGGGAAGCAGCCACAGTAGGATCTGAATTGTCAGAGGTGCGGAAGGTATCATCCTGGAGTTCCGTGCAGAGTAGGACTTGGAGTATGCTATTCCTGTGGACATCTCCGACATATGGCCACTAATTTCCCAGAGAAGAAGAAGTATGAGAATGGTAGGGTGCAGCAGCCAGGGAGAGTATACACCACTTCTACCATAGGTGCTGAGGGATCTGAGACACTGATTAAAGGTAATTGTGAAATGGCTGGTAAAATTCTAAATGCTTTATTTGATTCAGGAGTGTCTCATTCATTTATTGCATTTGAAAAGGCCCATGGATTAGGATTGAGAATGGTGGTTTTAGTATATGATTTGAAAGTATATAATGCTACTTATGAAGCTATGATGACTAGGATAGGGTGTCCACAAGTTCCCTTTCGAGTGCAACAGCGTGAATTTGTACATGATTTGATTTGTTTGCCTATGACTGGTCTTGATCTCATCTTGGGATTGGATTGGTTATCTAAGAATCATGTTTTGCTTGATTGTTCTGAGAAATCAGTACAGTTTATGCCGGAAGGGTCAGAAGCACCGGTTGTGGTGAATAGTTACTATTTGAATTCTATGATAGTAAACTGTTCTAGAATTGAATGTCAGGGTATTATGTTATTAAATGCGGGAGTATCAAGTGATGATTAGAGTTTAGAGCAGATTCCGGTTGTATGTGAATTTTCAGATGTGTTTCTAGATGATATTAATGAATTCCCACCTAACTGAGAGGTTGAATTTGCAATCAAGTTGGTACCTGGATCCGGTCCAATTTCAATTACTCCTTATAGGATGTTACCTTTAGAAATGGCTGAACTGAAGGCTCAGCTGGAATATCTGTTGGGTAAGCATTTTATCCGACCAAGGATGGTAGTATGCGATTGTGTGTCGATTATCGGCAATTGAATAAGATCACTGTGAAGAACAAATATCCATTTCCTAGAATTGATGACCTAATGGATCAGTTACAGGGTGCCGGTGTGTTTTCTAAGATTGACCTATGATCCGGTTATCATCAGATAAGGGTTAGAGACGAGGATATTCCGAAAACTGCTTTCAGGACACGTATGGTCATTATGAATATACGGTGATGTCTTTTGGATTAACTAATGCCCCGTCAGTATTTATGGATTATATGAATAGGATTTTCCAACCGTATCTGGACAAGTTTGTTATTGTCTTCATTGATGACATTCTTGTTTATTCTAAGTCTGAAGAGGAACATGTTGATCACTTGCGAACTGTATTGCAAATTCTGAGAGACAGGAAGTTATATGTTAAGTTATCTAAATGTGAGTTCTGGAAGAGTGAAGTAAAGTTTCTCGGCTACGTGGTGAGTAAGCAGGGAATAGCTGTGGATCCTGCTAAAGTGGAAGCAGTGATGAATTAGGAGCGACCAACTTCAGTGACAGAGATCAGAAGTTTCCTAGGTTTGGCGGAGTATTATCGCAGATTCATTAAGGGATTTTCACAGCTCACCTTACCTTTAACTAAATTGACTAGGAAGGATACGCCTTTTGACTGGACTCTAGAGTGTGAAGAGAGTTTCCAAACATTGAAGCATAGGTTGACTACTGCACCTGTATTGGTATTACCTGAACCAAGTGAACCGTTTGAAGTGTATTGTGATGCATCTCTGAAGGGTTTAGGGTGCGTTATGATGCAGCACCAAAATGTTGTAGCATACACCTCACGGCAGTTAAGGCCGCATGAGATGAACTACCCGACACATGATTTAGAACTTGCTGCTGTTGTGTTTGCTTTAAAGATTTGGAGGCACTACCTCTATGGCGTTAAGTTTCATGTTTTCTCAGGCCATAAGAGTTTGAAGTATCTTTTTGAGTAGAAAGAGTTGAATGTGCGTCAGAGGAGATGGATGGAGCTTCTGAAAGATTATGATTTTGAATTGAATTATCATCCAGAAAAAGCGAACATTATGGTGGACGCCTTGAGTCGGAAATCTTTATATGCAGCTTGGATGATGCTACGGGAAGAAGAATTACTAAAGGCATTTCAAGGTTTGAATTTGGGAATTAGAGAAGAATCTGGAATCCTTTGTTTGAGTCAGTTACAGATTTCAAGTGATTTTAAATTAGAACTTCTGAAGGCTCATCGAGATAGTGAAGCGTTACGTAAGGTATTACCAGCAGTTGAATAGGGAAAATAGTGGAGAGTGTCAGAAGGTCAAGATGGTTTATGGAGGTTCAAGAACCAGATTATTGTGCCTAATGTTGGAGACCTGCGACAAAGTATCTTGAAGGAAGCTCATAAGAGTGGGTTCTCAATTCATCCAGGGAGTACCAAAATGTATCAAGATCTGAAAGCGATGTTCTGGTGGCCAAGGATGAAGAATGATGTGGCATTACATGTATCTAAATGTTTAACGTGTCAGAAGGTTAAGATTGAGCATCAGAGACCATCAGGGACCCTTCAGCCTTTGGAGATTCCACAATGGAAATGGAAGAGTATTGCAATGAATTTTGTGATAGGTTTGCCTAGAACCTGATCTGGTTATGACGCTATTTGGGTGGTTGTGGATTAACTGACGAAATCAGCTCACTTTCTTCCTATCCGAATAAGTTGCACAATGGAAGAATTAGCTCGAATGTATATTAAAGAGATTGTCAGGTTGCATGGCGTGCCTTCTACCATTATATCTGATAGGGATCCTCGCTTTAAATCAAGATTATGGGGAGCTTTTTAGCGTGCATTTGGGACTCAGTTAAGTTTGAGTACTGCGTATCACCTTTAGATAGATGGTCAGTCAGAGAGAACTATTCAGACCTTGGAGGATATGCTAAGGGCTTGTGTTTTGGACAAGCCTGCAAGCTGGGATCGGGTATATGCCATTAATAGAATTTGCTTATAATAATAGCTATCATGCGAGCATTGGAATGGCTCCATATGAGGTTCTGTATGGCAGGAAATGTCAATCTCCGTTATGTTGGTATAAAACTGGAGAAAGGAGTTTATTAGGGCCTGAGATGATAGCTGAAACAACTGAGTAGATAAAGAAGATTCGTAGTCGAATGCTTATAGCTCAGAGCCGCCAGAAAATTTATGCGGATCAGAGGCGAAAGCCTTTGGAATTTGAGGAAGGGGAGCATGTATTTCTGAAAGTTACACCAACCACTGGAGTGGGAAGAGCTATTAAGACTAAGAAACTGAATCCCCGTTAGATTGGACCATTTGAGATCCTGAAGAGAATTGGGCCAATGGCTTATAGAATTGCCTTACCGCCATATCTTTCGAATTTGCACGACGTGTTCCATGTATCACAGCTTCGGAAGTATACTCCTAACACGAATCATGTTTTGGAACCAGAACCAATCCAAGTAAGAGAAGATCTAACACTTCTAGTAATTCCAGTGAGAATTGATGATACTAATATTAAACGATTACGCGATAAGGAAGTATCATTGGTAAAAGTAGCTTGGAGTCGAGCTGGTATTGAGGAACATACCTGGGAGCTCGAATCAGATATGCGAAAAGACTATCCACATCTCTTTTCAGGTAACTAGATTTGAATTTTGAGGGCAAAATTCTTTATTAGGTGGGTAGGATGTAAACTCCGGTTAAATTAGTAAGTAATTAGTTAATAAATTAGTTTTTAATAAGGAATATTATATTAATCACTCTCAGCCCTCTTTTCCCCCAATTTTCAAACTTTCAATGGGAAGGTTGAATTTCTTTGATTTCTGATGTTTTAGGATCCAATTAGCTTGAGAAAAACGTTCACTCTTGCTTATGTGAAGCTTGGGTAAGGTGAGGATACGATAATTTTATTTTAATTTCATTAAATTTGAGCTTTGAATATTAAATTGGGTATATATGTGTTATAAATGTGTATTAGGTCATGAATAAATAATTGGAGCTTAAAATTGTGAATATTAAAACTTGGAGGAAGCTGATTAGTTGAATTTTGAAGGGGCTGCCTTGGTTTTGAATAAATTACTTTGGTTGTTACGTGGAGATCGGCCAAGGTATGGTTTAGGTTTCTTGTATTTAATATATAATATTCTGTGAAAACATAGGCTAGATGACCATAGGATAAGTTAGAATGCAGGTGTATATTAATGTTTAGTAATTTTTTGTCAAATATATTTGGTGGTGCTTGTGGATTAACTGGTGATTTGGTGAATTATTGATATGAGGTATTTTGTGTTAAAAGCCTAGGATTTGTGAACTATGATTCTTAGTTAAATTTTGGTTGTTGGATTTGAATATTGTACGAGTTTAATTGTTGATCTAAGATAGATTTATTGTGGTGATTGTTATGATGATGAGGAAGGGTATGTTGAATTGAAAAGAATGCAGGTTTGAACCCGTAAAGGGTGGCAAAGTCCGAGTTTTAGAGGAGATGCTGCCGAAAATTTTATAAAAATTAGAGACTTTGTTTATATGATTATTTAAAAAGATTTAGATTCAAAGGTTATATGGTTTATTTTTGAATTATTAAGGAAATGAGTATGTTTTAAGTTTGATTCATTTAGAAAATGATGAATTATGTTTTGAAATGGAACTATTGATGGACGGAATGGGAGGTGTGATAATGAAGGATAAGGATTGAATATCATTGATGTATGATGATGAATGAGATGCGATTGAAGATGATGTGGATATTGATGAATTATAATTGAATTATTTATATGGCTTATGAAATTGTATAATCTGAGATACGAGATTCCCTGGATAAAGTGTCGTGGCTTGCCACCACGTGTACCAGGTAGAAAACTTGATACTCTGTTGACCCTACGACATAAGTGTGATCGGACACTATATAAATTCCCGGGAATGTTACCCCCATTGAGCAATATTGATTATTTGAGATAAAGCTATGCATAGACTCATGGGGATGCACGTCGGGGGACAGTCTAAGTACAATTCAGACTTGTCGGGTTGACTGGATAACTGACAGATGAGCCTCATCAGCCGTAGGACAGGCATGCATCATCTGCATATTACTCGAATTACTTGCTTGTGCATTAGTTGGGTGTGCCTAACTGTATTTGCCATGTTAAATGTGTAGTCGTTACCTATTGTATTTGTAACTTTCTTGTGCTTGCTTATATCTGTTTAACTGTCTGTGAAATACTGAAGGAAGTGGAGGTATGGAGGAACGGCAATATGGGGTTTAGACTTAAGGTTAAGTTAAGTCAATTTTAGATACTCTTAGAAAACCACCTTTTATGACTTCTGTTTAATACCTTAAGCTCTATAATCTGAGTGTCGGCGTTCTAGGTTTGCCTCTAGCATTCCCAGGACCTTATATCTTATGTGTGTGGCACATTTACCATACTCAGAACCTCTGGTTCTTATTCCATACTATGTTGTTGTTTTTCAGATGCAGGTTGGGAGTCATCTCGTTTGGCGTTTGGACTCTTAAGGCGGAGGGATTACTGGATAGCGTTGTTGTATAGTTTTGTTGTACAGTGATGTATATATATGTACTTAACTTTTTCTCCGCATAACTTATCCTTTTTGATCCTCTTAGAGGTTTATGGAGAGGCAGGATTGTGTATATGTACTTTTGGATTTTGGATATGTATGTATATATGTGTAACTATTCTTCGGCCAGTCTTGACTTCGAAGGCTGAGTTAGGAGCTTGTTATTTTGTATCTTTGGCATTCTATTCTTACTTCTGTTATCTTATGTTTGACAGTTACGATTTTCTTAGCACGCAAGTTAACTCGTTCCTTGAGCGTTGCGCTTTTATCTCGCGATTTTTATTTCTCCTATTCTTCAAGGCTCCTAGCATATTATAATTCTTATGCTATTATATGTACTCATTTTCTTTTAGAGGTCGTAATACCACACCACCTTCATTTTACGACTTAAGCGTAAAACTTAGTATGGTAGGGTGTTACACAAACCCTACCTCCACACCATTCTTTTTAATAAATTTAAAGATTATGGTAGGTGGAAAAAAATACAAGCCAATAAATTAATCAACAATAATTTTATAGTAATTTTATTAGCTTCAGTTGATTCATTTTTTAAAACCTTGACTGAAACTAAATTTATTTGTGTTTTAAAAATTATAAAAATAAAATAATAAATTTTGTAAAAAGAAGCACTATTATCATCATCTATTATCATTTTCATAGTTAGAAATAACAATAGTATAATTTCATAGAGTAATCTATTCTATTAATATTAATATATTATCAATATCTATTAATATATAATAGAAAAATATTAGTAAGTTTTTTACTCGACAAATGGCACGTTCAATGATTGACAAGTGTTAGCTTTTATTGTATGACATGTGTAGCTTATCAAAACAGCAGCAGTAAAATTTGAAATTTGAAGTTCAGCAGAATTTTTCCAAAAAGAATAGCTCCAGTAATATTGAATCTTTTTCCATTTCAAATCCATGATTTGAATCCCTCTCTTGCTTTCACTCCTCATTATGCTCTACAGCTCTGAAGAAGTAGATTCAAATTTTTAGGATTCATTTGGTGTTTACTTTCATTTCCTCCCCGTATCGGCACTAGTGACACGGCACCGTCTACCTCAGCCTAGTACGACTTGCAGAAAGTACTAGCCTTAACTGTACACAGTTGGTACTTCTTCATCATGCCTCAGTCTCAAAGAAGATACATTCAGGTGAGTTTTCGTGAATTATTTTCACTATTTTTCTTTTAAAAGCTTATATAATTGTTTACATCTACCAAATACTTTGTTACCTATCTTTACTAACCCATCTTCCTACCGAAGCAGAGAAGAAGAAAGCTAAGGCATTCCACGAAATGCAGCCCAAGGTTGAGAAAGAGATGGATAGTGTTTAAGGTTTTTATTTTCCCCTAAAATCAGATTTTCACTTATTTAAGTTTATTTGTTTCATTTTATCTGTTAATTTTAATTTAATGTTCAATATTGAGGTTTTGTTCAAGTTGGTAGTAAGTAGTGACATTTTCTATTATTTTCTTAAGGTTGTTGAAGATGAAAACCTAACTTTTACCCTTCAAGAGGCTAATTGAGACAATTAATTTCTTTTCTGTATGTGAAATCACTTGATATATTATAGTATGTGATTATAAAAGTATAAACTAGACAAAATTTAAATGAAAAAATATAAGCTGATTGTTGATAAGCTGTGATTTGTGGTTGGAAAATGTGATGGAATTGACTGAGATTATGGTGTGTGGTAACATGTAGGTAGATGAAGAGGATTGTTATGCAAAGATCCTAAAGAATGCTATTATCATGTGAGATGAATCAGCACTCCCATGGGTGGATCCAGCAATGACACAATAGCTACTAAAGGACTGCTCATGCCAAGGGACAGCAAATAGGAGAATAAGGCTAAGGATTTCAAATAAAGGATTTGTCCTCCTTTAGCTACCGTAATTTGTTTCCAAGGTTTGATACCATAGTTTTTCTTATTTAGTTTGTTACGGTATAGAACTTGAGTTCAGGCTTATTAGTCCTAAAGATGATTGGTGTGAATCATTTAGTACGTATCCCATGACATATGATCCCAGTTTTTGAATGGTGCCACAGGTTTTATCAAATTCATTTAAAAAATTGTAGAATCTGCTATGATTATTTCTACGTATTTTCAAAATTAAATATATTTTTTATACTTGCACCTGGAGTATTAGTATCAAGAAAACTAAATATATTTTCTCATATCTAATTAATGAGCAACATTGTGCATTGAATTGGACTAACAATAATTTAGTGGTTAGTAGAATCACTACTTTTCTTGACAAATGATATTTGAGAAGGAGAAAAAATCTCATTGATCTTGAGACAGATATGAGGAAGAATAATTTTCCTAACTTATATGTTTAGTTGTAGATAATTACTAGCTAATTGAATTTAGCAAACAACTTTCTTTTAACATAGTAATTCACAGAAATGTGTATTCAAGCTATGTGTATTTTTACTATTTGTGTTTCAAGATGTTATTTTACAGTTATAAGTTGATTTACCCATGGCTCTTTAGTAAACAAAGCTCAAAACTTCAAGAATGCATATTTATGTCAGAAAAGGCGGTCAAATTATCAGGCTGGCGTAGCAAAAAAAATACTGTCTTGGGAGAGGAACGAGAAATACCAATTCAGGTAGGAATACAACAATCTTTTCATCATAAATCTTGGATTATGAATTTATAAAACGTAAATCATATGATGGAGTCTAGCACATAGAGTACATCATTTTCTGTCAGATATGTCGACTATGTGGCTAATTTACAAGCATGGAGGATAAAACTTTAAAACATATAATTAAAATTAAATATCAAAACATATGGACCACTGTGATTGCAAAAATACATAGACCACTAAGTTGAACATTAGAATTTACCACCAAATCTTGTGAATATTTTGAGCGTTTTTTTTTTTCTATTTGTTTTACTTGCTTTATTTAAGGCTAAATATTTTGTCTTAAGGCAGCTCTTTAAAGTAAGTTTTCAATTAATACTCCCGAACCAATTGGTTCAAGCCTTCAAGGTGTTAGGTGTTGAGACACTTCTAAGAATAATATACTTACTCAAGTCTCTTTTCTTAACACATGCACACCATAGGCATATAACTTGAATATTTTCTCTAAACATTGGTGTTCATAACCTCTTTGGGTTGCTAAGTGTTTTGCTACAAGCAGTGAGAATCCAGAAAATTTATGTTAGTGGCAAAAATAATACACATTACTATCAAAAGATATATTAATTTAAATTTAAAAAAATAAAAGTGCACATTAATTATTCGAATAAAAAAAACAAAAATTACATTAGTCGCTAACTTTCTTCTCTTCAAATCTTGAAGGTACTTCTCTTAGAATTTACCACCAAATTTTGGGAATATTTTGAGCTTTTTTTCCCATTTGTTTTAAACTCTATCTTTTTGGCTTTTGAGATGATGCATGATGATAGGATACTATTTAGCATTTTTGAAAAAATAAATTTATATATAGAGAGAATATGATTTTATATGTGATTTTGTACGAAGAAATCTTAAAGACTATAAGACATTGTATTAACTAGCCTTTTAATTATATATCTCTTACATTAGGATTGATTTGTTTCTCTCCTTTTTTTTTGTTCTCTTTTTTGTACTTCTTTAGACATCTGTTTGATTCTACAAAATAATATCAATGCAAGTTTATAGATAGCTAGATTAATTTGTAACAATCCATTCAAAGTTTCCAAACAATATAAAAAATAAAAATTGTTCATAGTCAAAATGATGCCTAAAGAGATCATGTATATGTTAATGAAGCTCTTCAAAAACTCAGTGTCTAAATTTGATTTACCAAATATATTAAGTTTGTCTTTTAATTAACTTTTTATTAATACAAGTATTTTTGATTAAATTGAAAGTTAAAATTTTCAAAAATCCAATTATACGACAGCAGATGGGAGAATACAAATACATGAGGGGAAAAAAAATTTCTTGGTGCAATTTCCTTATGTGCGATTTAATAACAAATTATGCCCTGTAATCATAATATTTCAAAATTAAAAATAAACAACAAAACTGATTGAATGGATTTTCAACGAAGTCCAAAGTTTCTTTGTCTTTTGTTGTGTGTGTGATTATGGTAATAATGTTTTGGCAGAGAAGATACAAAATGTAGTAGGTCAATGCTGCTGTTAGAATAGTGTCTGGCAAAGGAAAGAGAAGATGGTGGCAAGTGAAAGATAGAGTGGTTTGGAAGAAGAGGAGGGGAAGGAGAAGCCAGTGAAGGGTGAGAAATAGATCAAGCACAAAATGAAGATTGATTCATAGTTGAAAGTTCTGGAGAAAACTTATGTTGGTAAGTGAAAGTATTTTAACTATTTTTGAAAAATATTGTAATATTCCTTTTCTTTTGTTGGTTTTTTTTCACGGTTTTAGTGTTGTGCATTATTTTGGTTTAGAGGAGGCTTACCTTTCAGAAGTAGTGCAAGTTGAGTTATTTTGAGAGTATTTTCAAGTATTGGTAAGTGGTAACTAAGACCTTTATTTTGGGCATACTTTCAAGTAAGATGTTTTTGTTAAAAGTTTTTCGAATGCATTCACTTTGTCAGTAATTTTTGTTGCCATGCCTTCATAAAAATCATAGCTACCTGCACTGCTGAAGACCAGTTTAGAGATTAATGCCATCAACCTACTCAAAAGAGATATCTTGAATCTCAATATTAAATTGGCAGAGTTTTAGGGACTACTTAATGAGAAAGAGGCGAAGTTATCACACTATAAGAGGTAAGCATGTTCAATTCTCTCGAGATTCTAATGAGATATAAATATTGATTTTGTTAATTAGTTGTGGTTGACGTATGGAAGGGAGTATTAGTTTATTGATAAATTTTGCGAGACAAAAATTCTCATATGTCAAGAGGCTACATCCATCTCCTGCTTTTGGTAGTTTTCCTAATCTTGAAGCATTGGTAATTGAGCAAGTAATGCTGAAGAAATGGATGAGAAACATTTTTGTACATGTAAGTGCTCAATATTCATGATAGGTGGATTTAACATCTTAAAACAAATATTCCTATATAAGCAATTCTATTCATCCATTTAATTATTTTTTAATAATTTTTAAAAATTAAAAAAAAAACTAAGATAACATTCTTAGCACACTTATATGTCCATACAAGACCAATGTATGATCAATTTTTTTTGTTATTTTTCAGCACATCTGAAATTGTGCAATTGAAACTAAAAAAGTAATAATTGAAATTGTCTTAAATAAACAGTAGTTTTCTATTATTAGAAAATTAAGTAGGCTTAGGCATCTAAAACATAAAAAATAAAAGTCGCTATATGTATGTCATGTTGTATATCATACATATTCTTATTGTTATTCGTTTATGATGAGTTTGGAAAACTCTAAATTAACACTTGTGATGACTAAATATTATTAATTTAATTATTTGCAAAAATATTAATTCATATATGGTGATTAAGTTAATTTTTGCTATGCAGTTTTAGCATTGGGCTGAAAATAAAAGAAAATGTTGCAAGCCCAAATGCTTTATAAAAACCTTCAACATTGATGCAAAAGTGCTCTGATTATTGGAGCTGAATTATTTTTTATTGGGCCAGAATGAATCTCATTGCTCCAAAGCCCAACTATGATCTATGCTAAGTGATCTAATGCTTGATCCAAAAAAATCCATCAGGAAAGCAAATGTTATCATTTGCCTTGTGCCTTCCCACGGATTCCATTTCTCATTAAGGATGGATTTCAAAAATTAACTTGGTAGCATTGGAAACATAAATGAGAGAGAGAATATGAGTGACATGATTGATGTGTTTAATGCTACACGCCACTCTAGCAAGGGAAGTAAAAGCAACTCATTTTAATTAATTTATTCAAACACACTTGATTGCTTTTCTTCACATTTTCTCTTCTCTCTCATCACTTTCCTTCTCTTCTTCGGTTATTACACAGCAAACCATGGAAGCAAAACTTAGCTACCGAAATGAAGGAAGAGCACGCTACAAGACCATCTCAATGATGGCAAGAAAAAGAAAACAAAAAGTATGCTGTGGCTGAGATTCTTATCACTTGTGGAAAGATTTTGTGATGCGATCTTAGCTTCTCCATACCAAAAATGGTTGAAGAAGATTTCGGCCAGCAAGGTGAAGATCCTTGGAGGCATGGCTTGTCTCTGATTTTGCTCAACCACCACAGAAGATAGCTAAGGTGGCTACGTGATGGAAAATGCAGAGATTGGAGCAGATGAAGCCATCATCATCATGAAGCATCAACGGCTAGAAATTTATCTTGGAGAGCAAGCCAAGGATGGAGCGCTCGGATTGATGAAGTCTGATGACCAAGGAAGAACTAGAGGTATTTGCATGTTGGGTTTTGCATGAGTTACCTCTTCTCTCGCTCTGGCCGAACCGGTTATGTGTGAAGAAAAAGAAGTTAAGCTTGGTTTTTGTTTCAACTGTGGAGGCTTCCCTCTTCTATAAAAAGGGTGAACAGCCATGGTTTGATTCAAGGAGTTAGAAGTAAGCAGTGAGAGTGCAAGGCATAGAATTCTCATAGCTACCTAAGCTTACAGATTTTCTTCTCCTTCAATGTATTCTGTTTTGTATTTTTCTGTTTAATTTTGTCATGTATTGAGTCTCATAGAAAAAGGCAAACAGTAAGGTTTGTATGAAAAAGCCATAGAGCGAAAAAAGGCAGAGAGTGCAAAATTAAAAGAAAAAGCCATAGATGTCTTTAGAGTTCCTTTGTTCATCTATGTTGTATTTCATGATTCTGTGGGAATCCCCTTGTAAGTTGGGTTAGCACTTTACATTCTGTAATCAAGGAGATTATAGTGAAATTCCTTCACTGTTGTGATGGAAACTGGATGTAGGCTGCACTGCACTTAGCAGCTGAATTAGAATATATCTGGGTGTAATTTTCTCTCTCTTATACTCCATTTCTGTTTCTATTGCACAGGAGCTAAAACTGAAAAAATATCTCGTGCCAAGTGACGAGAAAAAAATAAAAGTCTCGTGGCCAAGGACGAGACAAAAAATCAAAAAGTCTCCTCAAAGACCAGCAAGTGTAATCAAGCAAAAAGGGGGCTAAGATTCAACCTCCCCTTCTCTTAGCCACTGAAAATCATCAATTGGTATCAGAGATTGGTCTCAAAGAGATCAAGCTTTGCAGCTTGGAGAAAAGATCTACATGGCAGAAAGTAGTGGCTCAAATCTGGTGTCCTACAACCTTACAGAAGGATAGTCAAGTAATAGACCGCCTCTTTTCAATGGGAAAAACTATACCTATTGGAAGGAAAAAATGAAAATCTTTGTGCAAGCAGTAGACTACAAGCTTTGAAAGATCATCCTAGAGGTTCCTCAATTTCCAACTAACACAAGTGCTGAAGGAGTAGTCACACTTAAACCAGAAGCTAGCTGGACCGAGGAAGATAGAAAGAAGGTTGAGCTAAATGCCAAGGCTGTAAATCTACTCAACTGTGCTATCAGCTTTGAGGAATACAGACGGGTATCACGATGCACAACGGCAAAGGAAATCTGGGACAAACTGCAAATCACTCATGAAGGAACCACCATTGTAAAGAAGACTCGGATAGACATGTTAAACAGAGAGTATGAAATGTTTGCAATGAAGGAAGGAGAATCTATTGATGAACTATTTGAACGGTTCAATACCATCATTGTTGGCTTGGATGCTATGGGAATAACACATTCTGATTCTGTGCTTGTGAGAAGAGTGCTGAGATGTCTCACTAAAGAGTGGGAAACAAAAGCTTTAATTATTTCTGAGAGCAGTAGCCTTGATTCCATGACATTTGATGATTTGAGAGGAAGCCTTCTTACTTTTGAAAATACTTATTTGAAAAAAGAGTCAAAAAAGAAAGGAATTGCTTTTTCTTCTGTAACTAACCCCTTAGATGATGAATCCAGTGATAACTCCTCTGAAAATGAATTTGTGTTGTTTGCCAAAAAATTCAGGAAAATGGTGAAGTTCAAAGGCAAAGGCGGCAGCTCAAGAAAATGAAGAAAGACCTTAGCAAAGTAACCTGTTACAACTGCAAGGAAATGGGGCATTTCAAATCTGATTGTCCCAAGTTAAAGAAGGAGGAGAAGAAAAAAGGGGTGAAGAAGAAGGGTCTGATGGCATCATGGGAAGACTTGAAAAATGACTCAGAAAGTGATGAAGAATCTGAGACCAAGTCACAGCCTTGTCTCATGGCAAATCATATAGATTAGGTATTTTTTCAAAACCCTGACACTGAAGACCTTCATCTTATGATAAATCACCTTTCTGAAAAAATAAGATGTTTTCTGCTTGATAATCAAGATCTTGAACAACAAATTATCATTTTTAAAGCTGAAAATAATTTTCTCAAAGAAAAGCTAAGGGAGGCCGAAACTGCTTGTGATCTTGTGGAAGAAAATAAGCAGTTGAAAGCTCAACTTAGAAGTTGTGAAAGTGATCATTCGATAGTTGCATATGTAAACTGTTTTCAGGAAAATGAAGAGTTGATGAAAAAGGTTAAAAGTCTTGAAAATGACTTAGCCAAGTTTATTCAAAATTCTGAAAATTTAAATCGAATTTTGTCTAGTCAAAAACCACTCTTTGATAAAGTTGGTTTGGGGTTCTATAAATCTGATAAGAAACCTTCTTTTAAAAATAGAGCTTCTTCCTCTAATGACACAAGGTTTCAAGATCCCACCTACTTTAACAAAACAGCAACTCCAAGGTTTTGTAGGCTATGCAACTGAAACGGTCATTTTCCCGTTCAGTGTTTTTTTGGTGAAATAATGATTGGTGATAAAGTTTACAAAATTGTTTTTGATTACAATGATTTGGGACATAGGAGATGGTTTAACGTGAAAGAATCCAAGAAAATTTGGATACCTAAGTTCACTTGAGCTTATTTTGTAGGTATGCCTAGCATCCAAGAGGAAGGAAAATATGTGGTACATGGACAGCAGATGCTTTAGGCATATGACCGGAAAGACAACCTTTTTCATAAAGCTTGATAAATATGATGGATGACTTGTCACTTTCGGTGATGATGGTAAAGAAAAGATAGTGGCCGTTGGAAAAGTTGGTAAAAGCTTTTCATCTTGTATAAATGATGTTCTTCTTGTAAATGGTTTGAAATATAATTTACTTAGTGTAAGCCAATTGTGTGACTTGGGTTTTAAAGTCATTTTTAGAAAGTTTGTGTGTTTGGTTGTTTGTGAAAAAACTGGGGATATTCTTTTTGAAGCTAAAAGATGCAACAATGTGTATGGATTAACTCTTGAGGACTTGAAAGAACAAAATGTAACATGTTTTACTTCTCTTGAATATGAAAAATGGCTATGGCATAGAAAGTTGGGTCATGCTAGCATGTACCAAATTTCTAAGCTAGTAAAGAAAAATTTGGTTAGAGGAATTCCTAAAATCAAATTTGATAAGGATCTTACTTGTGATGCTTGTCAATTAGGCAAACAAGTTAAATCCTCTTTTAAACCAAAAGGCCATTAGAGATGTTACACATTGATCTTTTTAGTCCAACAAGAACTCAAAGTCTAGGAGGTAAACACTATGGTTAGGTAGTGGTAGATGATTACTCTATATTTGGTTGGGTACTTTTTTTTGCTCATAAAAATGATGCTTTCCATGCTTTCTCAACTCTTTGCAAGAAAATTCAAAATGAAAAAGATTTAAAAGTGGCCAATTTGAGAAGTGATCACGGAAAAGAATTTGAAAACCAACACTTTGAAAAATTCTGTGATGACTTTGGAATAACTCATAATTTTTTATGTCCTAGAACACCTCAACAAATGTGGTTGTTGAAAGAAGGAATAGAAGCCTTCAAGAAATGACTAGGGCTATGTTATGTGAGAATGAGGTTCCTAAATTTCTATGGGCTGAAGCTGTAAATACAGCATGTTATATTTTGAATAGGACCATTATTAGAAAAGGGTTAAAAAAACTCCTTATGAGCTATGGAAAGGAACCCCTCCAAATCTTAAGTACTTTTATGTTTTTGGATGCAAATGTTTTGTGCTTAACAACAAAGAAAATCTTGGCAAATTTGATCC
Organism: Arachis duranensis; assembly: GCF_000817695.3. Classification (NCBI taxonomy): domain Eukaryota; kingdom Viridiplantae; phylum Streptophyta; class Magnoliopsida; order Fabales; family Fabaceae; genus Arachis; species Arachis duranensis. Next base: position 11,429,897 of record NC_029772.3, on the reverse strand, counting down.
AAAATCTTATGAAGGAATGTTTGTTGGATACTTTACCACTAGCAAGGCCTATAGGATTTATCTCAAAGAACATAGAACCATAGAGAAATCCATACATGTTACTTTTTGTGATTCTAATATAATTTCTAGTACTGTGATAGATAATGATTCAGATTGTGAAGAAGCTGAAACAAGCAAAGAAAATCCCAAGTCTGCCCAAAATGAAGAATCTGCCAGTCCAGTTTTGTCTCGTCAGAATGGAGGAGACATTTCCATTTTGTCTCCTGAGCCAGCAAGAGAAACTGAAACAGTGAGGCCCACAGAAGCTCATCAAAGCTCAACACCTCAAAGGAAGCCTATAGAATGGAAGTCTATAAGGGGTTATCCTCATGACTTTATCATTGGAGATCCCTCTCAAGGTGTGACAACAAGATCCTCAACCAAAAGACAATCTGAACCAAGCAATCTTGCACTCTTGTCACAAATAGAGCCCAACAATGTCAAACAAGCTCTTGAAGATCCATCATGGGTGAAAGCCATGCAAGAGGAGCTTGCTCAATTTGACAAGAATGAGGTTTGGACACTAGTATCTCATCCGGATGGTAAGAAAGTTACGGGTACTAAGTGGGTGTTTAAAAATAAACTAGGTGAGGATGGACAAGTTGTTCGTAACAAGGCTAGATTAGTGGCCCAAGGTTACGATCAAGAAGAGGGTATATATTTTGATGAGTCTTTTGCTCCGGTAGCTAGAATAGAAGCAATTAGGTTGCTTCTTGCCTATGCTACCCACAAGGGATTTAAAATGTTTCAAATGGATGTAAAATTTGCTTTCCTTAATGGCTTCATTGATAGAGAAGTGTATGTGGCACAATCCCCCGGTTTTGAACATAAAGATTTTTCAAATCATGTTTTCAAACTTTCAAAGGCTCTTTATGGCCTTAGGCAAGCTCCAAGGGCTTGGTATGAAAGGCTTAGTGCCTTCTTATTGGAAAATGAATTTCAAAGGGGTACCACTGACACAACTTTATTCATTAAAGCATCTAATGATGATATACTTCTAGTTCAAGTTTATGTGGATGATATTGTGTTTGGGTCAGCCAATGAGTCCTTGTGTGAAGAGTTTGGAAAACTCATGACTAGTGAGTTTGAGATGAGTTTAATAGGAGAGGTAACTTTCTTTCTTGGTCTCTAAATTAAACAAACTCCTAGTGGTACTTTTATTCACCAAGGAAAGTATGCAAAAGAACTTATCAAAAAGTTTGGCCTAGAAAACTCTAAACCAATAGGAACACCAATGCATCCAAACACTAAACTTGAAATAGATGATGATGGCAAAGATGTGGATGAAACACGGTATAGAGAAATGATTGGTTCACTAGTGTATCTTACATCCTCTAAACCGGATATTGTTCAAAGTGTAAGTGTATGTTCAAGATTTCAATCTCACCCAAAAGAATCTCATCTTGCAGCCGTTAAACGCATCATTAGATACATTAAGGGAATATGTGATTATGGCTTGTGGTTTCCAAAATCTGATAATTTTTGTGCAGTAGGTTTTTGTGATGCAGATTATGCGGGAGATAGAGTGGATAGAAGGAGCACCTCCAGCATGTGTTGCTTCCTTGGAAGCTCACTCAACATGTGATCAAGCAAAAACAAGCCACAGTAGCTCTATCCACAGCTGAAGCTGAATACATATCCGCTTCTGCATGTTGCTCACAATTAATTTGGTTAAAAACGCAGTTGGAAGATTACAAATTAAAGATCAATAGTATACCACTATTTTGTGATAACATGAGTGCTATAAATATTTCAAAAAATCCTGTTTTGCACTCAAGAACAAAGCACATTGAGATCAAATATCATTTTATTAGAGAACAGGTGCAAAAGGGTACTATTGATATTCAATTTGTAAAATATGAAGATCAACTTGCTGACATTTTTACAAAACCCCTCTGAAGACAGATTCTGTTTATTAAGAAAAAGCTTGGGAATGATTGATCTTTTTTCTGTTGATAATTTGTGAAATTTTGATTCTGCCCTGTTTTGTCTCGTAGGAATGAATGAGATAAAAATAAGAATGAAGGAAGAGACGTGATCTAGGGGGAAGCTGTGCAGAAATTAATTTTCGTGGGCCATACCAAATCTCTTTGACCCCACCATGACCGTTTTGTTAGTTCATCATTCTTTGAAAATTAAAATCTTTTTGTGGTCTTATCAAATCTAGTTGAAAGAGGCATAGTGTCAAATCAAATCTTTCCTTTCAACTAATCTCTTGATTTAAAGAAACCACTTTTTCAAATTCTTTGAAACCTCCTGGTTAATAACTGTGCTCTTGATGGTCATTAACTTCCTCCACCATCTCTCTCCAATCCACATTTAATGCATCCTTATCTTCCCTCCTCCCTCACTCTATTCGGTTCCTACTCAACCTCCTCATATTCCACTTCTCCATTTTCACTACCATGAAAAAGAAAACTGCTCCTAGGAAAAGCGAACGGATTCTCCTTTCTAAAAAACCGTCCACACCCCAATCTCATACACATATACACATTCACTCGACAACATCATCTTCTCCCTCACCTCCCTCCAAACACACAGACACCATGAGAGGAAAAGTCATAGCCAAGAAAACTTCTTCAAGAAGGAAGAAGGGAAAGGAGCCTGAGGAGGAAGAGGAATCACAAACATCCTCCATTCCATCACCACCGCATTCATCACCCAAGAAGGCCACTCCAGGAAAGATTACTCAGAAGACTGACGGTTTTGCACTGCACGACACCACCGAACCTGCCAACTTGGAATCCATGGAATTCAAGAACAAGTTCAGCAAACTACACTCCCACTATGACCCTGCCAGATTCAACTCCTGCGCCTCATATGAATTCCACAAAGATGTTCTAGAAAGGCGTCATCTCTGTCTAACCTATCTTGTCAACCTTGACAATCTCTCCAACAAAGGAATAAATGTATCACCTCTGTTTGAATTGCTTCAATGGACTCCATTATTTCACATTCAAAAACCATTTTACCCTAGCTTAGTCCGAGAATTCTATGCCAACATGAGACTCATTGATGGCACCATCCACTCATATGTGAAAAGGGTTCACATCACTCGTGATACTGGAACTATTGGGACAGCGTTGGGGTACAAATATGAAGGGCCGAAAGCATACATGGCCGAAAAATGGGATGCTCAAGTCGGAGTTACTTATAGGGTTGTTCTTCAACACATCTGTGCAAATCTCCGTGGTTTGGATGGCACTACCCCTACCCATAAAGCCCTTGGTCCCGTCAGCTCGCTACAGCACAGGATCATCACCCACATCTTGACCCCTCAAAGCGGCTCTCACAATAGAGTAACATATTCTGACTCTCTCATCTTATTTGCACTTGTTACCTCTACTCCTATTTCTTTTGGTTATCTTATGATCCGCCATATGTGGAACTCGGTAAAGAGCACCAAAAAGGCAAATCTTTCCTATGGTATGTTCTTAACCAGTATCTTTGAATTTTTTAAAGTTGACCTTTTGAATGAGGCAGTAGAAAATAAAGTGTCAATGGTCAAAGGAGGTGGAGCTATTAAAGGAACCAAGAGCAAGAAATCCATGGCTTCGGAGAGTGACTATGAGAGCAGACCTGAGTCATCCAAAACAACCGAGTCCATCAAAGAAATTCTTACCAAATTTTCAACTATGTCCGAATTCATGGTCCAATCTCACAAGGCGGCACGCAAACTGGCATATGAAAGTGAAAGAGCTTGGATGAGATGCAAGGACAGGGTCAATTTGATGTTAGAAAATTTGGAGAAGGAACTGGGAGATGCAAGTGAGGACGGGGCTGAAGAATCTGACTTTCATCTATCTGATGATTAATTCTCTGTTTAGTTTAGGATATTGGCTTAAGTAGGCTCAATTTGATATTATGTTTTGCTAGGTTTGATACTTTGTGATACTCTGTGATACTCTGTTTTGCTTAGTTATATTTTGCATATTATGTTTCCTGTGTCAAACTCTTTTTGCAGGTGCCCCTTTGATGACAAAAGGGGGAGAAAGTGCTGAAAATTGAAAATGGAAAATAGGGGATGAAACTCTCTTTTGAGAGTTCATGATCACCCTTGTTAAAAGGAATCACCTAATGCTTGATAAAGCACACTAATAATGCTTGGTTGAATATGATTGTGATGCATTTGTTTTGATATTATGGCTGCCTAGTTGTTAATTGATTCTTGTGAAAGTCTTATCTTGATGAATATGCTTGCTACCAGTGGAATAGGAATATTCTGATTCATCTTGGTAAACATGTTTGCAGAATAAGTTATTTTTGGCTGTTCCTTTAAGCATTGAGTATGGAAATAAATGTGAAAATTGCTGTGATCATAATGTGGTTAAAAAATATTTTCTTACCATAAGTATGTTTCTCTGATTTGATTGGAAAATATTTTAAAACAGCAATTTATGTTCAAAATTTTTTTGGTTGATTAGAGTTTGAGCAGAAAATCAATTTATGATATCAAATGAGTTTTGATTATCAATCTCTCTGCTCATAAATCAAGCATTTAGCATCATATAATGAATTTGCTAAATAACACTGTTACTTGAAGCTTGATTAACATGTTACAGGTTAGTGCTTCCCTTGGTAAAAATGGCATATATTAAGGGGGAGCCATGTGACAATTTGAAAGGGGGAGAAATTCAAAAGTTCAAAGGGAGTATTCTTTACTCAATCTTAAATTTCTTTCAATTTCAATTTTAATAATATTTGTCATCAAGGGGGAGATTGATGAGTTTGGAAAACTCTAAATTAACACTTGTGATAACTAAACATTATTAGTTTAATTATTTGCAAAAATATTAATTCATATATGGTGATCAAGTTAATTTTTGCTATGCAGTTTTAACATTGGGCCAAAAATAAAAGAAAATGTTGCAAGCCCAAATGCTTTATAAAAACCTTCAACATTGATGCAAAAGTGCTTTGATTATTGGAGCTGAATTATTTTATATTGGGGCAAAATGAATCTCATTGCTCCAAAGCCTAACTATGATCTATGCTAAGTGATCCAATGCTTGATCCAAAAAAATCCATCAGGAAAGCAAATGTTATCATTTGCCTTGTGCCTTCCTACGGATTCCATTTCTCATTAAGGATGGATTTCAAAATTTAACTTGGTAGCATTGGAAACATAAATGAGAGAGAGAATATGAGTGACATGATTGATGTGTTTAATGCTACATGCCACTCTAGCAAGGGAAGTAAAAGTAACTCATTTTAATTAATTTATTCAAACACACTTGATTACTTTTCTTCAAATTTTCTCTTCTCTTTCATCACTTTCCTTCTCTTCTTCGGTTATTACACAGCAAACCATGGAAGCAAAACTTAGCTACCGAAATGAAGGAAGAGTACGCTACAAGACCATCTCAATGATGGCAAGAAAAAAAACAAAAAGTATGATGTGGCTGAGATTCTTATCACTTGTGGAAAGATTTTGTGATGTGATCTTAGCTTCTCCACACCAAAAATAGTTGAAGAAGATTTCGGCCAGCAAGGTGAAGATCCTTGGAGGCATGGCTTGTCTCTGATTCTGCTCAACCACCACAGAAGGTAGCTAGGGTGGCTACGTGATGGAAAAGGCAGAGATTGGAGCAGATGAAGCCATCATCATCATGAAGCATCAAGGGCCAGAAATTCATCTTGGAGAGCATGCCAAGGATGGAGCGCTCGAATTGATGAAGTCTGATGACCAAGGAAAAACTAGAGGTATTTGCATGTTGGGTTTTGCATGAGTTACCTCTTCTCTCGCTCTGGCCGAACCGGTTATGTGTGAAGGAAAAGAAGTTAAGCTTGGTTTTTGTTTCAACTGTGGAGGCTTCCCTCTTCTATAAAAAGGGTGAACAGCCACGGTTTGATTCAAGGAGTTAGAAGTAAGCAGTGAGAGTGCAAGGCACAGAATTCTCATAGCTATCTAAGCATACAGATTTTCTTATCCTTCAATGTATTCTATTTTGTATTTTTCTATTTAATTTTGTCATGTCTTGAGTCTCATGGAAAAAGGCAAACAGTGAGGTTTGTATGAAAAAGCTATAGAGCGAAAAAAGGCAAAGAGTGCAAAATTAAAAGAAAAAAACCATAGATGCCCTTAGAGTTCCTTTGTTCATTTATGTTGTGTTTCATGATTCTGTGGGAATCCCCTTGTAAGTTGGGTTAGCACTTTACAGTCTGTAATCAATGAGATTATAGTGAAATTCCTTCATTGTTGTGATGAAGACTGGATGTAGGCTGCACTGCACTTAGCAGCTAAACCAGGATATATCTGGGTGTAATTTTCTCTCTCTTCTACTCCATTTCTATTTCTATTGCACAGGAGCTAAAACTGAAAAAATATCTTGTGCCAAGTGACGAGACAAAAATAAAAGTCTCGTGGCCAGGGACGAGACAAAAAATCAAAAAGTCTCCTCAAAGACCAGCAAGTGTAATCAAGCAAAAAGGGGACTAAGATTCAACCCCCCTTCTCTTAGCCATTGAAAACCATCAGTTTATAATGTATAATCATTTATTGGTTTGAATTATGATTTCTTAAATGTTCTTCATATCTATGTGTCATTCTGATTTAGATGGAGGAGAATATGAAAAGTCGGTTGAACACCTTTGCTACATCTTTTTAGATTCGGAAGTTCAACGAAAAAAATAGATTCTATTCGTTGGCATACTATAGTCGTGTAAGTGATGTTGTAAAAATACTTTAGTGACGATAGCATCATCATTCTTTTTGCTTGATTCTTTTGGTTACACTTAGTAAGGATGAAAATAATTACTTTATAAATGAGAATTGAAACTTAATTTGTAAACATGACACTTGGTTTACTATTTTTTTTAATTTTTTTGTGAGATATATGTAAAAGTTATTTGGCTCTTTTTTCTTTTTACAATCCTTGAATATCTTGGTGAATAAGTGTATTGGTTTTGCTGTTTTTTCTTTTTTTTTTTTGATCTGTCACCTGAAGTATAACTACCAACTGGAGGAGGGGTGGAGGGTGTTTATTAGATGTGCTATGGGTACTTTTTTATTATTTTGTTTATTCGTATCCATCTATATCTTAGGGATAATCGTCTCATTCTCCTCTTTTATGTTTTACAGCTTTTTGTGGCAGCTGATAGTCTGACAAGGATTATACCATGTTCAACTTCTGAAAAATTTGAGATCCGAGATTATTGATGCTGATATTCTGAGCTAGGCAAACAATAAAGTGAAAAAAAAAAGTTTCAAAGGTAATCAACCAAATATTTATCAGTTATAAGTTATCAATCTTTTATCATGAGTACATTGTAAACTGGCTCCCAAAATCTTTTTAATTAAAGATTAGTATTTAAGAATTGTGTGGGTCAAGGGAAGAAGGTCATAACAGTTCCTTTGATATGTCTTTTACAGCTCCTATATCACGTCTGATTGGAAGTGTCTACAGCAAAAAAGTTTTGCAGTAAGTAATATCAAAATCAGTTTCTATAATTTTTTAGTATAGTATCAAACTGAACCTCCATTCTAATTAAGTTAGTATCTAGATCATAATCCACTATTGTTTTTATTTTTAACATATTTTTATTGTTGACCTAATTTGGTATATTTAATCATATTTTACAAATGTAATATTTATTAAGCTCTGTATTAGTGGGTTTTGTCTTTGATTTTATTTTATTTATTTACTTTTTAAGGATTTTCATTCTATTGATCTGTAAAGGGGGCGGATCTTTTGCTACGAAAGATTATTAAAATTCTTAAATCATTGAGTTTCATTTTAAATATTTTTATATTCTTATTTCTCATATTTGAATCGAAGGTAACAAAAATAATATTTATTGAATGTCTCTAAGATATTGAAATGGTGAGAAAACTAATTTGTTAATTTTATAAGATCTATATATACTTTCTTACCTTTATTTATAAATAACAATATCAATTAGGGAGTTTCGGTAATCGTATGCCAATGATTATGGAAAATTGGCCAATAGTTGGTTTTAGAAAATTTTACTATACCATTTTTTTAAGCATAGAATTCTAAATATATAAATTTGTTTGTAATAGTATACTGACAAGTTTGGATCAAACAAACTCATTCAGTTACACATTTTAAGGATTTAAGAAGAGAGGTGAAAATTCAACGTAAAAAAATTTTTGCTTTTAGAAATATATGTATATGCAAAAAGAAGAAAGAAAAATAAACAACACATCAAATAGAAAAGAAAAGAAAAATAAAGAAACTGACAAAAGAATACAAAATAACGAAGAATTGAACAAACTATGAATTTTTTTTGTTCAATTTTATATCATTGTCAAAAAAAATTATCATTTAGCTATACTAAAAACATTCATTAATAATACTCCAACATAATTTAAATTCTATAAAATTTATATTCTTTGAGAATTTGTGTGTACAAATTGATTGAAGTTGGTATCATACATGATTATGTTTGTGAAACATTAATCATAAATGAAGATAAACTCTCTCATTTATATTTTTTTGTTATTAAATAAAAATTATAAATATTTTGTTCATTAATTTTTTTTGGTCTATTTATTATTAGGAGTAGAAAAGATGTAAGTTAAAAATATTTATCGGTTTAAACATTAATATAATAAAAAAATTGAGATAAAAAATTTTTTTGTATACTAATAAATTAATTCTTTCAATAAATATATGTATTAATGTTTTTGTATACAAACTATACATAAATATAATAAAGTAAATTAAGTATAAGATTTGTGTGTAACGCAAACCATATATTAGGGGTCTAATAATATAACTAAATGTTATTTAGTTGGTATTTGTACATTGTATGATTACAATATAAACTATTTTTATTAAAATTTTAATTTTTTAATTGTATTATAATAATAGAGTATAATAATATTTATTTAAATATACAAACATAATAACTTTTATATTTAAATAGAATTTACTAATATGGACTAAAAAAATAATAAAATTATTTTGGTTTGTAAAAATAGAAAATGGAATAATCTTATACATTGTACAATAAATTTGAATTTTTTATATATAAAATTTTTTTAAATTAAAAATAACAACTATTATTATCAATAAATAAATATCAATAAATTTTTATAATAGAATAATATTTAGCTCGGACGTAGCCCGAATTTTATACTAGTTTTATTTAACTTTTATTAATTTTGGAAGAATATTTATAAGAAAAGTCTAAATAAAATATTGGATATTTCTTCAAACCAAGAGAAATATTGTGAAATAAATTCTTCCTAGCTCTCTAAACAATTTTAAGGGAAAAAAAAAAGAGAAAATATATATAGAAAAAAGTGGAGGTTTATAAGAGAGAAACTTTGTGAGATTTGAAAAGGCAATTCTTCAGCCATGCATGCACACTCTCCCCCGAAATTTCCGAAACAAAAGCTTCAAATTCTAGTCACCTTCGTTCACAATCATACAAATTATCCCAACATCTAATCATTAATTGCAAAAGAAAAAAAAAAAGGACGGCTAAAAAATAAACACTCCAAATAAAAACAATAAAAAAAACAACCTTTTTGGGTGGCAAACAAAAACAAAGAGAAAAACATTAAAAAAAATAAAAAAAAAAAGGATCACTTTCCAAAATTTGAAGCAAAAGGGTGAAACATTATCCTTTTCTTTTGTGGTGAATTAATTGTGATCATATATAGGAAGAAGGTGGTGATTGATGATGTCGTGTTCTCCATCATCATCATCATCTGAAGAAGAAGATGAGAGCTTTGAATCTTATCGAAGAGGAGGGTATCATGCTGTTAAAATTGGTGATCAATTTGCAGGTGGTAGGTACATAGCACAAAAGAAGCTTGGTTGGGGTCAATTTTCCACCGTTTGGCTTGCTTATGATACTAAAGATGAGGTATATATAAATATATAATTATAAATTTAATTTTTATATATTGTCAATAAAAAAGTTTTACACAGATAATTAATCATGTATTGAATAAATTCCTTCAAATCCATGTTATGATTATTTGTTATGTTATGGAGTTGTTTTGTATTGCCCTAACTACAAGACACACGGTAAATTATAACGGTTTATTTTGGTAATAGCGACGGTTTATTTTTACTTTGTAACTTGCGAGAGAATTGATTTAATTTTTGAGATGGATATGTTATGTTCTTAATATTATTAAACTTTTTCTTCATGTCATTGTGGCAACTATAACTTTGAAATTATAGGTACACATATTTTGGGTTTTCTAGTTAATTATCCATCATGAGTTAACATCTTTTTGTTCTTCCTTTTCTTTTAGACTTTGAACAGAGTTCGATATTGTTTCTGTTCATTATTTTTATTTTGATTGTTTTATGAACTCTTTTGACTATTAGATTTTTGTTACCTACGCTTTGTAATTATTTTTTTAAGGATAAAAAAAATTATCTATCATGATTTGTCAATTTTCTCTATTTGGTTGACAGTGGAAATTTTTTTTATTATTTTTTTATTTATCAAATTAAGATAATCTTTGGAGTTTTTTTTTAACTTATGTTAATACTTGTAAGCCACTTTATTTTTTAAATATAATTAAGAAGTATTTAACTAGCTCTCAGATTAAAAAAAAAAAGGGCCAAAAATAGTAATATTAAAAAAACAAAAAAAAAATCAGAAGTTATCTTATCTAATATTTATTAATTATTACTAGATATAGTATAAGTTTAGCAATAATTTTAAAAAAACTAAAATCATATATTTAATTTGTATTTGTATTTTTTATTTTTTTTATTTATTAAATTTTGTGAAGAAAAAAGAAACTATATCTGTACAAACATAATTATTATGATTGATGAGTGAACAAATTTGTTTTCTTATGATTTTTCAGAAATATGTTGCTCTAAAGATCCAGAAAAGTGCAGCACAATTTGTTCAAGCTGCACTGCATGAGATTGATATCCTTTCAGCCATTGGAGAAGGAACTCCTTCACACACAAAATTTGTTGCTCAACTAATTGATCACTTTAAGCACACAGGTCCAAATGGCAATCACCTTTGCATGGTTCTTGAGTTTCTTGGTGACAGTTTGCTTCGTCTAATCAAATACACACGTTACAAAGGAATTCCATTGAAAAAAGTTAGGGAGATTTGCACTTGTATATTGATTGGTTTGGATTACTTGCATAGAGAACATGGCATCATCCACACTGACCTAAAACCCGAAAATATTCTTCTTATTTCTCCCATCAATCCATCTAGAGACCCTTTAAGCACAGGAGCATCTCCCATTCTAGAAAGACCTGAGGGAAGCATCTCTCCATCTCCTAGTCACATGGAGAAGAGGCTTAAGAGGAGGGCGAGGAGGATGAGTATGAGTTTATCAATGGGGCGAGGCGATTCAATAGACGAATATCCGAAAAGGAACATAGAAGAAATTGATGTTAGGTGCAAGATAGTTGATTTTGGGAATGCTTGTTGGGCTGATAATCAATTTACAGATTTGGTTCAAACAAGGCAGTATAGAGCTCCTGAGGTTATATTGCAAGCTGGCTATTCCTACTCTATTGATATGTGGTCTTTTGCTTGTATTGCTTTTGAGCTTGCCACTGGTGATATGTTGTTCAACCCTAGGGCTGGACAGGGTTTTAGTGAGGATGAGGTATGTATCATATTTTTTTTTTTGACTCACTGCTGCACTACTAAAAAAATTACTTTTAGCAATTATTTATGGTGTTTTTAGCTATAATGAAAATAGTTACTAAAATGTTTGTCGATAATTAGATATTAGTTGTATTATGTTTTGTGGTTAAAAAATTTTAGTTGTAATTATATAATTATCGGTGAAAATTTTTCAGGAACAACAAAAAGTATATAACTACTATTATAACAATAATAATAACGATAAATATATAATTTTTGTAGAAATATAAGTTAAATAATACATATTATGATCATTATATTATTGTTACTAAAAATGATTTTTATTATAATGCTAATCCAACTTGAATTATATTACATTAATATTTGTGAAGGTTAACTAAGATTACACTCCGTTACATTTTTATTTGTCATGTCTATTAACATCTTTAGAAGAGACATAAATAAAAGTGGTTACTTATATAAATATGTTTTTAGATGAAGATAAAAGACTGAGATGTAATTATATATTATTTTAAATAATTTAATAAAATATATTAAATTATCTAAAAAAATTTAATTATTATTTTCACATTATGCAAATAAATATTATTATTCTGTTATTAAAACTTAAAAAAAATCATTAATTTTTCTGTTGCTAATGCAGCTTACATTTGTCACTAGTTATTAATTAAAAAATTCATCAAAAAAATCTGTCGCTAATAAAAAATTTTTAGTAATATTTATAAACAGAAAAATATCATATATACTATCAGTTAACCACAAAGGAGGTGGGTGTATGTCATTATTACACAACACAAATCTTTCCATGGTTATTTGTTTATCCATATAATTATTAATGAAACAACCAATTATTATTGCTTTAAAACTTGATGATGAACTACCAAATAAAGTCTTTAAGGTGACAAAGCATATGGGAAAATATTAATCTTATGCATTATGTTGTTTGCAGGATCACCTTGCTTTGATGATGGAACTCCTAGGAAAGTTCCCTAAGAAGGTATATATAGTATACAATGGTCAAATGAAATAAAAGTATTGTGAAATTTAGACAATAAAATTATGAAAAATATTTAATTTGTAATTCTATTAATATATATATTTTTTTTCAAATAGATGGCTACTTCTGGGGCGAAATGTAAGGATTTCTTTGACAGATTTGGAGATTTGAAAAGAATTAGGAGACTAAAAATGTGTCCACTGAAGAAACTGTTGGTTGAAAGATACAAATTTTCAGAGAAAGATGCCAATGAATTTTCAGAATTTCTTTTGCCACTTCTTGATCTTTCACCAGAGAAAAGGCCAAGTGCACAACAATGCTTGCAACACCCTTGGATCAAGGACATAGACTATGCTCCATTTGACATCATCAATAATGGAAATAGTCTTGAAAATCTCAATGTTGGCATGAGAAACCTTCAAATTGCTGTAGGGAAGTGAATCAATTGGAGAAAAATTCATAAGATTCTTTTATTTATTTATTTATTTACTTCTTGGGCTCACTTGCAAAAATGCAATAATTTGGTGAAGAGTTTTGTTTTCACCCGGGAGATCTTTTTGACAAAAGTAAATGGCAATTTGTTTCTATATTGTTCTTATTATTTTTTAAGTATGAAAAATTCATGTATTCATTCAAACACAAGTTATTTTGTTTTTGTTCCTTTTTCAAAGTTGAAAAATGTATTGATAATACAATGATAAGAAGTTGAACGCTACATTTTGATATGAAACTTTAAGAAGATATGTTATATTTTGTAATATGGTTTAATATGTTATTAGTGCTTATAGTTTATAATTTTATTAAATTTTTAATTAGATTTTTATAGTTTAAAAATTTGTACTTGAATTTTTATGTTAGATATAAAAATTTGTAATTAGATCTTTTTTAGTTATTAAAAACTATAAAACCATAAAAAGTTAAAAACTTAAATAAAAATTTGATAAAACTATAAAAATCAATTGAGTAATTAAATCTTGAAATCAAATTCATAAGAGATATCAATGGATCAATCAATGAATTAAATGAAAAAAAAAACTCAATAATATGATAGACACAATATTTCAATAAAAAATCTTAAAATTGCAAATGTACAATAAATCATTCTTAACAAATGTACAATTTTACCCCTCACATTTAAAATCCCATCATATCCTTTATGAGTTCTTCAACCAAATCATCACTAATTGAACATGCCATCTCCATTTCTAAGACATTGATCTCATCATTCATTAGTCCATACAATGACATGGATCCAAAATCTTGTGCCTTCAAACTATCAAATGAATAAGAACATGTGTTAGACATTGGAGGATACAACGAAACATGGATAATGTCCCATACTAGCTTCAATAGTTCCTTCCCACATGGTGGAGTTTGTATTATGCATGAATTATTGAGTTTCCTTCTGAATTTAGACATTGTCAAAGGTTGTCCAAGAACAATGGAAAGTGCCTCGTTTAACAAATCAAGTAACATTTTGTGATCTAACTTGTTATCAATAATATTCTCTTTAACCAAACATTTCTTGTGAGATTCTTCCACTTCTTCAAAAATTGAGTTGGCTATAGGCTTTGTAAATGTGTCCTCTCTTTGAAGGTATTTGTCCCATGATCCAAAGTAAAGTCCAGAAGCAACAAGAAGATCTCTTATATAAGTCTCCGCCGGATCGAGTAGCCGTTCTAATTTGTACTCGGCAGATTTTCGCTTTGTTGCGAATTCCTCTGAGCTGTCAAACTCAAGTTGGCTAAGTTGCTTACTTAGTTCTGCCAATTCAACAAGAGAAGAAAACCATTGATGAAAATTAGAATTTCTTGTGTCCTAAGGAACCAAAATTAGAATTACTAAAGTGAATTTGACATGAAAATTCAAGCCCAAGGTCTTACAAGCAAGGTTATTAATCATCCATTTGAAGGAAATATGGAATCTAAAACATAAAATATATGTTGATAGAATAAGAAATCTATGATAAGAAACATGGATTTCTTTTATCTAAATTACTGAACTGTTTATAATAATAATAATCATTGTTCCCCACCATTTAAATCAGAGCTGATATCTCCATAAACCTGTGGCATAATGCTATCATCTACTGAAGATACACTTGGAGTTGAAATTGGACTTAAAATTGCATTCTGCCTCCAAAGTTCTTCATGAACACTGCTACACATAGATGCAGGACTAGGAGGAACCTCGGTGAAGTTATCCTAAACATCATAAAAATATATATACCCTCTAATTTAAAAATATTGCGATCAAGTCCTTATACAGTTATCATTGATTACAGGGGCTTGATCGCAAAATTTTGGAGCTTAAGGGATCTAATTGTAAATTGAATGAGGATCAAACTTACATGGTTTCTCCCATGTTTCATGAGAACAGTTGGTCCACTTCTAATGTCTCTCACCATGAAACCATCTTCAATGCTATTAGGAGTTTCAACCATTGAATGAATCCTTTTGGCAAAAATCTTGCCTCTTAGACCAAACTTTTGTTTAAGATAAGAAACTTTTTCTCTAATTCCAAATCTATCTTTCTTCTTCTTCTTAGCATCAAAAGACATCCTTTCAAGATCTTCAAGCTTCTTCCGAATTTGATCACCGTTCGAAAAGCGGCTAAATCTTCCTGATAGAGGAGCTGACAAGGATCTTACAAGGTTCATTGGAGATAACTCCTTCTGAAGCAATGAATCATCATTCAAATTTGCATACTTCATTGTTCCTCTGCTGATAAATTCAGGGGAACTCTGTCCATTGAACTCGATTTCACTTCGAAAAGATCTTGTTGATTGTGAATGGAGTAAATTTGCTTCAACAACATCCCTAGTCACAAAATCTATGAACTCGCTTGATCTATGACAAACCACTTCTTTAGAATTGGATTGTTTTTTAGTGTTATGTCTCTCATTTTCGCTTCCTCGAACCGATCGAAGAACACTTTTCCAAAGTACTTTTCCCCTGCATTTCACTTAACAACTTCACCTTAACTTCCTCAAGAAAATCTTTTACACCAGTACTTGTTCTCCCTTGTGAAGTTTCTGATGAATTGATCAAACTCTCTTCATGGTAGCAATAAGGCTTCAAGATAGTTATCTGAGTTGGTGAAAGTGATGTATCTTCAAATCTTCTTCTAGATTTGTTCATTGCTACCTTTCCCTTTCCCTTTCTCTTTGTCTTTGAATTTGTATTACATGGAACCATTTCTTGAACACTCTTGGTTCTTTGCGAAACGCTTCGAATTCTTTCATCAACTTTTGGACCCTCCTTAAGCCTTGATGCTTGATATGCTTCAAATTCTCTCTTGAATTTCTTGAGTTCTTCTTCCAGCAGCATTGGATTTGTGAACTTTTTTCCCATTCCATCATCATCAAAGATCTTATTCTCCATATTTTGATCAGTTATGCACTGATCTGATAGAAGAACAACAGATCTAGATCCTAATGGCATCATATCTAATCCCATCAACCTCGCCACGATGCTTGGTACATTATTTCGGTTGCATGATTGTGTAGATAACTCCTCATTCATCAATTCTCTCACTGAATTCACATTTGAATAACCATTGTTCTTTGATCCTTTAGTAGAGTGCTGAAATTTCAAATTTGAGTATATTTCATTGTAAGGGAATTAATTATAAAGAGAAACAAGTCACTATGATTAAAAGAAAAACTTGAAGGGTCATTGTTACTCAAAGAAAAACTTACAGGTAATTTAACTTCTGGATTGTACATAATCTTTGATGCTTCTTCTTGCAGCTTCATGCTTTGTTGTGAATTATTCATACCTGCAAAAATAGATACTAGTGGAAAAATTTACATAAAAGTACACAAAATTGAATAAATATTCTATTGATTAAACCACATAGGAACTAAGCTCTTATGGAAAATTAAAAAACGCTTATTACCTTCACTATGTCTCTTATGGTTATGAACTTTTCTGGCCATTATTCAACCCTGAATACTGAATTCAAAAAGCATAGAGTAAGCCTTTACATATAGATAATAATTTAACACTAACATGCTAAAATTAACTAAGATTCAGATTACAACAGAAGCAACTAAGAAGAAGAAAGAAGTGAGATTAAGGAAAGCATGCAATAATATATTAATATTAACATGATGAAAACTTCTTAAGCTTATATCTAAATAAATATGTTGCTTAAAAACTAGCTCATACATGTTTCAATGCAAGATTTTAGAGAAGAGTGGAAAACTTAAAAGAGTTGAGTATGTTATATATTGTATTGACATACCAATGATGAGAACAAACAGAACAAAAGAAAGTATCAACCAACTCAAAAAGAAGAAGATGGGTGTGCTTGAAAAGCATCAAAGGTTGCAAATTGAAAGAAAAAACTTAGATGGGGTGGCATGTCGCATACTCATATATATGAATGAATACAGAATGTGTTTGTGTGACATGAAAAGGTGGAAAACTATGAACTAGGATTGTGTAGACAAAAATAAATAGTAAAGGCTTTAAACTTTATTTGAGATAAAAAGAAAAGAAAAGAATGATGATGACAAAGGAAGAAGCTGTAATGAACAAGTCCTCAATGTTCAATAAATTTTCTTTATTATTTGCTAATCATTCTCTTTATTTTCTTTTATTTTTTGATAAATTTTCTTTCTTATTACATGTTTAATTAAAGTAGAGTAAAATAACAATTAGATCCCTAAAGATTTTGACTTCGGATAAATTAGTCCCTAAAAAAAGTATCAATTTGGTCATTCACGATAGCAAACGGTAGTCACATGATGTCATTTTATCAATTTATCAACTAAAACCTAATAGTGATGCTTATATATACTATTAATTATTCTGACATGTCTATCTATAAGAGATAGTAATGTGAATAATAATTTTTGGAGCGAAATTTCACTTATTTTAATAGGATTTGTGATAAATAGAGAACATGATATTTGCTAATCAAAAGATAATAAATGTTTCAATGTCCAAAACTACCTCGTTTTTCTGCTTATGTGATAGTAACAATACATGCATCACTGTAAATAGTGAAATATATGGACAATTCAGTTTTATTTCGCATTATTTATTCATTAACAGAAGGACATACATATCCATCGTTTACTATTTTAAAAGATCTAATGAATACTTTTTTTCTTTAAAAATAAATTAGTTCAAGATCAATATGTTTGAGATCTAATTGTCATTTTACTCGTTAAAGTATTAAACCATAGACCATAGCTCATGAGCAAATAAAAAAAAACTTTCTCTTGTGAATTTCTTTGCGTTTCCGGTTTGAACAAGGAAATATTTTTATCAAATAATGGAAGTGTTTTGATCATATGTAACAGTTAATCATATTTGTAAGTTTCTTGTGAATTTGTCCTTTGTTCATTGTATTTGTTGGTGAATACAAACATATATATTAATTCCGTAATCTGAATAAGCAAGAAAGAATATAAACATGGAACTTTCCAAGCAAAATATAATGACATAAAAGTTGAAGTCATCATAAGGAATTACAGGTGTTAATTAAAATTTGTAATAATTTTTATTATGGAATGAAAATTTAGCATCATATATATGTTTGGAATCTTTGAATATTTCAGATCTCACGTAACAAAACAGCTAAGAGGGGTGTGGTGATGTAGTTGGATCATGCATGCCCATGAGGGCTCCATTTGGCGCCAGATAGCACCTTCCAATTTTGGATTTTTTATTATTAATAATTTATTTTTGTCCTCTTCTTATTATATCACTTTCTTTCCTTATATTATTCGAACATAAACACAGATCCTGTATTTAGGGGGGTTTTGGCTCATTTGTTATATCTTTCTAAACTAAATACCAAAATATATACAACTATTTAAGGTTATATTTTTTCAAAAATATTTAGTAACTAAAAAAATTTAGCAAAAGTCAGCCAAAACTTGCATTTTAGCATTTATTAATTGTTACAATAATTAATAAATATTAAATAAAATACATTTTAATTTATTTTATCTATCTAGTATTATCATTTTTTTTTGTATTTTTTTTCTTCTTACCATTAGAGTTTAAGTATGATGACTAAGTAATTCCTCCTAAGTATTTTATAGAGGAAATATTTGGTTCGTAGTTTAATAGCTCAATTACTCTTGACATTTTTTATAATTTTACCAAAATTTTAATTAAATTTTTATATTTTAAGATTTTGTAATTAATAATTATATTAGATAATAAAATAAGTTAATTAACTATTTTTTAAAAAAAAATAATTTTTTTAGAATGATTTATTTGCAAATTTTTTTCTAATATCTAATATAAGGATTTAATTCACAAATTTTTAAAGAACCTAATTTAAAATTTGATAAAATTATAAACATTAACAAAATAATTAAAACAAACTATATTAACAAAAATATATTTTAATAATTTGGATATTTTTTGTCATACAAGTGTGACCTTCTTTGTGTAGTTACCATTGGGCCTTTTTTGTTCAAAATCGTGGCCCACTTTTCTATTCATTGACCCATTGAGCTCCATTTTTCTAAATGGAAACATTCAAACACATGGCCCACGGCCCAAAAATAACACATGGCCAAAACAAAAGGGTTCTAGTTTTTTGGATAAATTTAAGTATTGGGAGGGAGAGAGAATACGCTGTACTGTTTTGAATTTTATTGGAGTTTTTTTGGGTAGGGCCTGTTTCAGGCCTTCTCCATGACCAAAAAAAAACATTCAAACACATTTATAAACCTAATTGAGAAAGCACATTAGCATGTTCCTTGGTAGTGTTTGGTGGAGAGAGAGATGAAAAGACTTAAATTGAGAGACAGAAATTAAGAGAGAGAGATTGAAATAAATCTTAATATTCTATTTGGTACAAAGTGAAAGATAAAAGTTGAAACAAAAATAAAATTCTAATTTAATTTGTACAAAAAAGTAAAATTGGAATTAATTGATTGAAATGAATGTATTTTAAGTATAAAATATTATTAAAATTTCAGTCTCCATCTCTAAAAGTTTTAGTCCCCTGTGTTCCTACTTTTTAGAGGTACTGAAATACTAAAATTTCGAAGACAGAGATAGAAATTTTAGTACCAGAACCAACAAACATAATACTGAATCTCGATCTCTCAATCTATATCTCAATACCTCAAAACAAATGCTATATGTTATATTCGGGATCAAACTTTGGTAATGTCAAGTGGTGGATAAGAACTTTTTAAAAATGTTAAGTATGTGAGTTTGTGATGTAATATTTAAGATTGGGATCTGGTTAATCTATTTAAAATAACCAAAAAAAAAAAAACACATTCATGATGAGGTCAGAGTTCACAAGATTTTCGTGGCAGATAAGATATTTGATTGATATTATTTGTCATTGAAGCAGTTGTAATAATTTCATGTACGTAAAAGAAGCAGGGTAAAGGTCACACCACACTTGTTTTCGCTTTCAAGTTTTAGAATTCAAAATAGTTCTACCATGTGGACCTTTTATAAGAGACAAAACGTTACGTTATGTAATAAGGTATACAATTTGATGGGGTAATTTTTTTTCTATCAAATACCTTCTTTATTTTTTGTAATAATGTAAAAACAGGCACATGTCAATCTGATAAATTGGTATATAGTTAAAAAATTTTAGAAAAACTTTTTAAGGATATCAATATACTAATATTTTAATAATTTTTAGTTATTAATTTTAATTATATATATTTTTATAATTAAAATTAACAATTAAAATTATTAAAATACTAATATACCGATACATTTTAAATTTTTTCGAAGTTCTATACTTCTGTTGCTCGTTTCCATCGAAGATGCACATGCAAGTGATGGAAACCTCTTCAATAATATATATATATATATAGTGGGATTGTTATTTAAGTAGACTGATTATCGACTAATCTAAATTGATTAACATAACTTAACATTAGGTAACATTAACATTAACGTTAATGGTACCAAGCAATCCAAAAAGATAGTAATAAAATTTCCAGAAATAAAAGGGGGGTTGGGAGAAGAGAAAACGCAATTGGATGAAGCAAAGTCCTTTCGGTTGTGCCACGTATATGTAATAATGTGTGGGCTCCACCATCCATGGTTTGGGTCCCACTATGCTATCAACAGCTGACACGTGTAGGATCTAAATTGTTCGAGGAAAACAGTAACATGTTCTAAAGAGTGAAGACAAAGTCAAAGTGAGTGAGTGAGATTAAACATTTTAACACTACACATAGTCAAGCATATATGTCTTTTTGATAAATCTTATCCTATCCGCTATAACTTAGATTTTCTCTATTTTTCATTTTTGTAGATTTTGTTTTCTTCTAAAAATAAAAGGACTCATTTGGAGAGAAGACATGTTTTTTTAACTGAAAAGAGTTAACCCTACTCTAGGCTAAAAGAAACAATTTTAATAGAAGATGATATAAATTCTTAAATTTTTTTAATGCATTATTGAGAAAAACAAAATTCTCTACTTCTATACTATATATCGACAATATTTTTAAAAAGTTCATTAGGAAAATCCTAAACTAAATTTCAGCATATTTTTGGGCAATCATCTCAACAAATAGTATAGAACACTAGAAATAATTATATTGATATGGAAAATTAATAATTGTCTTAATTTATTTGTGGTTGGCTATTTATAAATTACATATTTGCTTGTAAAAATATATAATAATTTCTCTGTAACTCAATAAGTATAAGTTTTAGTAAATTGTAATTTTAAAACGTAAATTATATATATTTTTAAATCCTAGTTTAAAATTATAATTTACATACACATAAAAAAATAATATTTAATTATTTTTATTTTAAAAAAATTACATAATATTGTATTTATTTAAATTTATTTGCATAAATTCTAAATTATAATTGTAAAATTATCCAGTTATTTTTTCAAACTTAGACATTTTTTTTTACAGTATAGCTCAACATGGGAAGAATTAATTTAAACAGAATCGGAGTTTAATTTAAAAAGTTATCGCTGATCAATAAATTATCATATATATAAAATAAGATTCAAATTTTTAACATTTGTATAAGGAGACTAATTAACTAACTTTTAAACTAGATATTATCATTATACTTAAATTGACATAATTCATATGCAGTTAATTTTATGTTAGCAGTTAAAAATTATTAAATAATTTAATAAATTTAATTAAATTATTATCTAATACCTCTTAATTAAATTTTACTGAATTTTCAACCGTTAAATTTGGTAGCCAAAAGAAAAAGGATGAAATCTATTAACATCATTGTCATAAGTGAGAAGAATCTTTGGTTTAGTTGTGCTTTCTGTTCTTTGAAAAAGCATTGTATATATTTTCATCAATCACCTCTTCGTCAGAACCAGATACTGCAAACTGCCACAAACTACGCACATTCCCCACTTCTTCTTCTTCTTCAATTTGCTTTCTATGAATTCATATCCTCTCTAAGATTATTTGAACAATGTTCGCCGTGAAGAAGCTGGTTGAAAAAGCCTCCATAAAGAAGGTCAGATCGATCATTATTCATTTCAATTCCATTCTCAATTCTTTCTTCCTCTTCTTCTTCATTATTCATTCTCAACTTCCTAGTTATACCTAAAATTACACTTCAATCTACTTCTTATTCTCAGCATCGATTCATTCCCCTTTAAATTTCCTTCATCTGATTCTCAACTTAGATATTCGAGCTTCGATTATATATTATTTTACATGTAATCTGGATCTACCTTCAACCTTTTTTGTTTAATAGAAAAATGAAACATATCAATGACATTCTCAAAAAAAGAAAATATAGGTAAATAATTTTTAACTAGTTAATTTTAAATAACTGTAATTAATAATTATTAATTTGATATTTTTTAAAAATAAAATTTAAATTAATAACAACTAATTAATACAAAATATAATTTAAAAATATTTATTGATTTATTGTTTATTAGATTTTTACTAGTTATCTAACAGGATTGTATTTTATTTAGTTTTTAAGAAAAATTAATTTTGGTGTGAAATATGGCTCCTTAGTGTAGTTAGTAGTCTTCACAATATATTAGAATTTGAGCAGGTTGGATAATTTTATATGCTTTAATATTACGCCACTACACAGAAAAAAAAAAAGAAAAGAAATTTTAATATTGTCTTGTATATGCTTATATAGGTGACTTTTAAAAGTAATTACTGTATGACGAAAACACTTTTAATTATAATGTAGTGTATACGATTAGATAATTATTTAAAATATTTTAATTTATTATAATATCAAATTAATTTTTTAATTTCATTTCTCTAATATTTGATTAATTTAATAAAACAAATTTCAATTTCCGGACATTTTGTATTCTGTTGAAGAACCGAATATAAATAGGAATTGCTTTAGAAAAATTCTTTTTAGTATATATACAAAAAAATCATATTAACTGTTTAATGCTGAATTGTTGACCAAATAGTGAAGATTGGAGAAAGATACGGTGTTATCCAACTTTGAGAACAGCGGTCGGTGGTATTTTTAATTAGAAGGTCTTTTGTGTGGACCCATTTTTCTTGCATTAATGTTTCTAATTCTATGAAACGTGTTGCTCACTTACTCTCCCCACCAGAATCCAAGGCCCTGGGATTCAGGGAACTAAACAAGTGTCCCAACAAGCAAAGCAATGGAATTGGACTAAGATTTTAGTTTCACTTTTGTGGATTCAAAAATTTGGAGTCGCATATTGGCATATTCAATTAATCTATTTTGTGTCTATGACTATGAGATAGTGTTTGATGGTTAAAGATTGGAATTAAATTTTAATCCTGAACTTAAAATTTCAGTCTCTCCTATACTTTTAGAAAGTGAGAGATTTAGGATGGAGAATGAAATTTTAATATTTTTTTAAAAAATATTTTTATTTAATTTTTTAAATTTTAAATATATAGAAAATCTCAGTCTCTCAGTCTCCAATCTCCTTCCAAATGCAGCCTGATAGAACAAGTGTTATGCTACTTTAATCACAGAGACTTTAGTACAGTAGGCAGCTAGTTGAACTTCTTTAGTTATTTTACTGAAGAGTTTGATAGCTTAGAAAATTTATTATTAAAAGTTATGTAACATATTGTCATAATTATACTGAACTATAATGGTTGTTTTCTGCTAAATAAAAAATTCACTTGATATTTGGTAAAAATGTGGTGAATAGTGGTGATTGTGATGGTAATATAGAAGTTGAAGTTCTTCACACAAGTGTTGGAAAATAGTATTGATAATTTGATAGGGAATAGTTCTACAATCTAACGATGATAGTTGCATAGTTCTTTACATGAATCTACTACTAAAGATGGTTGGCACAGTTAGTAAAGAACAAAGTTAGATTTCACAAGAATCTGAGTCCAATTCTTAGTACTAACATATAGAATCTTTACTATCTATACCAACTATCTTTAGCTTACTTCAAACTTCAAACAAATACAGACTTAACATTGCATTGCATTCATGGTTGCAGCCAGGAGGAAATTCCTCAGATGGATTAAAAGCAAGTGATGTGGATCCAAGGTTGTTATTTCATAATGGGGTGCCATCTGGTGCTGCAAACTTTGCTTTTGACAATACTCACATGATACTGGCCATTTCAACAAAGTAATTTCATTCATTCCCCTTGGCCCTAGCCTAATTCTAAGTCTTTTCAATAGTTTTGTCAACGAGTCTTTTGAGTGTATTTGAAGAATTTTTGTTCTTTCACGAGTAACTTTGTCGTCTTTCGTGGATAATTCTTTTTACTTAACTGGTTTTGTGTTGTTGTACTCTTTCCTATGTGAAATCTATCATGGAAATGGAATATTTGAACATGTTAAGTGTTATTAAATGAGATCCTTTTTTTGTCCTCATAAGCTTCAAGTCGAAACTGATTCTGTTGAGATTTATTTCCAAAAAGGGATGGTCGGATTAAACTATATGGTAAAGGTAATTCCCAAGGCCTACTTGAATCTAGTGAGCCATTGCCTAGCAAGTTCTTACAGGTGATGGCCCTTACTTTTCATGATCAAATTTCCCTATATATAAGTTATATACACATATAAGTATGCATTGTATTGTAACACTCACATTGACATTCACATTTGATATAATGCAGTTCATCCAGAACCAAGGCATTCTTATAAATGTTACTTCCAATAATCATATTGAGGCAAGTTAACTTTCTCTTGCATTTATAACAATTTGTCTAGCTGCCTCTGCATTGCATTGTTGAGAATAATTTCTATGAATTGACAGTGCGAAACACTTTTACAGGTCAACTAATAGATAGCAAATCATCGTAGATAGTTATAATTGGTGGTCATATATCATGACTTGACACTTCCTTAAAATTTCTATTGGTTGACAATGTAAAACTCCTTTGCACTGATATTACATTACATTACAATATCGAAAGCAAAAAATTAATGTGCTAGTAAGTTAATTGATTCTTCTAAGAAATATCATATTTAGGTTTGGGACATAGACAAGAAACTTTTGTCAGATGCTTACATTGTGAAGGAAGAAATCACTTCCTTTGCAGTCATACAACATAGCCTATATATGTAAGTAATAATATGCACAATTCATGCTAAACTATCAAAAATTAATTTTTGAGGGAGGTCCAAAATTTATCATATGCATTTTTCCATTGGCAGGTACATTGGATATTCTAATGGTAATATTTCAGTGTTGAAGATTGATCAAGAACCTTGGCATATGGTTCAAATGCAGTACACAATACCCCTCTCGGCTTCTTACGGTGAGAATTTGAGATACATTAGTATCTATTTTGCTGTAGAATAGTTAATTAACATTGATTCATTAATTATTTGAGCTTAAGTTCCTTAATCACATTATTTAGGAGATTCTGAAGTGCCTGATGATACTGTTGTGACACATATTCTGCCTCAACCAGCAGCTGAAAGTAAAAGGTGAAATTACTCTCAAGATTATCTCTAGATTTTCCACAAATTTCAATTAGGTCTCTATAATTTTAAAGTTTGTAATCAAGTCTCTATAAGTTATATAGAAGTTTGTAATTGGATCCCTAGTTCTAACATTTTGTGATCAAACCTACATAGTACATACCAAATGATACATTGCCATATAAAGTTTTCACACATTATAAAGTTTTGTGATAATTCTTATGGACCTGGTTGAAAAATGTTTGTACAAAATATTGGAAATGAATTTGAAATGTTTAAGCTATAAGAACTTGATTGAAAACTTTTGTACTATTATACACTCGAGTGCATACGAAAAGACTTAATTTTGATGCGATGGCAGTATAAAAATTTCAGTCAATTCAAGTTTCTGTTTTTTGTATGCAGGGTTCTGATAATCTTTAGAAATGGCCAGATAATTTTGTGGGATATTAGAGAAAGCAAAACTGTTTCCAAAACTGGTGGAAACATGTCACAACCACTCCATAGTGAAACAAAGAAAGTTTCTTCTGCATGTTGGTCATGTCCTTTTGGAAGCAAAGTTGTTGTAGGCTACAACAACGGAGAGATCTTCATTTGGAGTATCCCTTCCCTAAACATCGGACGAGACAGTTCTGTATCAGCGCCGGATCATAATACTACACAGAACACTCCTCTTCTTAAAATTAACTTGGGATACAAGTCAGAGAAAATTCCCATAGGATCAATGAAATGGATTTATGCTGAAGGGAAGGCTAGTAGATTATATGTCATGGGAGATTGTGATGATGCATCTTCTTTAAACTCATTGCAGGTATTCGCATGTTTTTGCTGAAAATATTATCAGAATTGCTTGTTTGTATCGGATTTGTGTGATACCGGATTCTTCAAAATACTTTCAGATGCTTCTAGGTTTATTTCTTTAATTTTCATATTAACTTTTCAGAATTTCTATCCTAGATAAGTAAAAGTTCTATAGTAATTAACCTAGATAGAAATTCTTGAGATCATGGTTGAAACTTTCTATGATGCAGGTAGTGTTATTGAATGATAACATAGAATCTCGCACGATTAAGTTGGGCCTTCATTTGTCTGAAAGTTGTGTTGCCATGGAGCTCATATCAGCAACTTCAAATGAACAAAGCAAGCACAGACAAGAATCTTTGATTCTGATTGGGAAATCAGGCCATATATATCAATATGATGATGGCTTGATTGAAAGATATCTGATACAAAGCCAATCCAAGTCCTCACCCTCACTTCCAAAGGAAGTGACTGTGAAATTACCATTTGCAGATTCAAGCATCACAACTTCAAAATTCATATCCAACACTACCGATGTATTAAACATTGAAGAGGAGGTAATAAATTAATAGGGGTTATGAATTTGGATTGTTTTTCACTCGACATAAGAAGCACAGACACTCCATTAAGCTGCATAGTCTGCAAGAAATACTTGCATACTTATGAAGCACATTTAATGAGTGCTCCTGAAATTTAATCCATATATTCATTCTTTCTTGAAATTTACATCTTCTATGCTAATGTACTTGTTTGTGATTTTCTTTTCTATGGTGACATAGTATTATAGAGAGCTGATAAAAAATTATCCACCACTTATTACGGTCGAAACTAATCAAAAGGACGGGTCTACACTGATGAGTTCTGCAAAGTTTACTGGATTCTCAAAAGTTCAAAATCTGTACATAACTGGACACAGCAATGGTGCTCTAAACTTCTGGGATGCTTCATGTCCCCTTTTCATCCCAATTCTGCAGTTAAAGCAACAGGTAATATTTTTTCGTGGTTAAATTATCCTAGACGTCCCAATAGTTTCAATTAATTTTCAATTGGATCTTTATAGTTAGTTTAAAAGTTTGTAATCAAGTCCCCTTTTCCATGTTCATGATTTAGAACTTAATAGTTAGCATAATTTCAGTCATAAGTTCTTTTCTTAATCTTTTTCCTTGATCTTAATGCAGAGTGAAAATGATTTTTCTTTAAGTGGCATACCCTTGACAGCATTATTTTTTGATAGCACATATCCTCTTCTTGTTTCTGGTGATCAGAGCGGAACGGTTAGATTTCTTCGATGATACATTGTGATCATTTTCTTAAATTTTCATCCTTTCCTAGTTATAATATGTTTTCCATAAACATGATTAACAGGTTCGCTTATTTAGATTCAAACCTGAACCATATACTACCAACAGCTTCATGTCTCTTACTGGTATGACATAGAATATAGAATTTTCTTTGTTATCAGAAAGCTAAAACTCTTAAATATTTTAATTAACAGCAACTTTCATTTCGATTCCTCTTTGTGCAGGCGGTTCAAAGAAAGGAACTGATCATATAATCCAGAGTGTAAAAGTTCTGAAGACTAATGGTGCTGTGCTTTCTATGAACATAAATCACAGTTCAACACATCTTGCAGTTGGTTCTGATCAAGGACATGTGAGATTATACTTTATACCTTTTTATTTCAATCTTGAAAATGTGTTTTTCGCTCATTGTCCAAAAGTATCCTTAGATATGAATTTGAGGTCAGATACCTGAGTTGTAAGAAAATATGTGAGTTTTGCATTTATATTAGCCCTTATCATTTGTTTGGATTTTTAGTTCCTTAACTATTGTTTGTTACAGGTTTCAGTTTTTAGCATGGATGGACCAACATTGCTGTATCAGAAAAACATTGCTAGCGAAATATCCGCCGGCATTGTCGATCTACACTTCCTAACATGCAGTCTGCAGGGTTTTGAGAAGAACATTCTAGTGGTCGGAACAAAGGACTCATCTATTCTTGCACTTGATAGTGAAACTGGAAACACACTTGGCAATGGAAGTGTTCATCCAAAGAAGCCCTCTAGAGCTCTATTTATGCAGGTGTTGGGTAAGCCTATACAAATGATAACATAATGATCAAATTTATCAAGAACTCAATGCACATGCTTATTATGTTTAGGATCAATATAGTTTAATAATATTGTTGAATGCTGATATTTATGAAGCAAACTATCAGAAAGATAGAGGTGATTATTAATATCATTGTACACAGATGGACAGGGTAACAGTGAGGATGCAACAACAAAGCAATCACATATTCTGCTTTGTTCTGAGAAGGCTTTGTATGTCTATTCATTAGTTCATGCTGTTCAGGTAATTTAATTTAATGCATGATGCCATAATAACAATCCAGAATCATGTCTAACAAGAAAATTATTTGTTAGCCAATGCTTGCAACAAGCTTTTCTTGCATTACAGGGAACAAAAAAGGTGCTCTATAAGAAGAAGTTTCATTCTTCTTCATGTTGCTGGGCATCAACATTTCACAGCAATAATGATATTGGCCTTACGCTCCTTTTCACCAATGGAAAAGTAGAATTAAGGTAATGAGAAGAGTATATAACACAAATTATGACTTAAATTATTCATAATTTCTGGCTTGCACGTCAAGTATTTCGCCTTTTTAGCGAAATGTTTTATAACTAGACACACACTTCAAATATTTAGGTCTTTGCCGGAATTATCCTTAATTGTGGAGACTTCTATTAGAGGTTTCAACTATTCGCCTCCAAAACTTGGATCATTTTCTGACATCCAGATGTGTTGTTCATCAAGAGGAGATCTTGTTTTGGTATGGCCATATTTTTTTACTTGTAAAAGCTTATACATTTGTTTGATTCAAGTAATTGACCCAAATTCCATTTTTACAGGTTAGTGGTGATCAAGAAATTCTTGTGTTCTCAGCATTGGTCCAAAGAAAAATTTTCAGGTAATTTCTTAATAAACCACAAAAATACTACCATATACGAGGATAAGACTGTGCTTAGAAGTTAGAAGTTACAAGATACAACTCGGCTTTAATATTGTTAGAGTATAATGAGGATCAATTAGATCAATTAGCATTCGCATCGAATCGTCTTCATATCATAAAGTTGGACCAATAACTCACCAGTAACCTAGTAATTTGAGGTTTTTGGTATATTGATAACAATGGCATTAACCGTAAAGAGGATTGAGCACTTGACCAACAAAAAGAACAGTTCCAGTAAATTGTTCTCTGATCAGAAACAAGAATGGATGGTCTGCAATAAAGTCAAAAGGAGGAGGAGGCTTCTCCCTTGTTCTTCTTCCTCTTCCTGCAGTGGTAGGTATTTGCAACCTTCCAGCTGCAACAGCTTTGGTCCCTTCTTCGTTCACTTCAATGATGCATTTCTGGATAATGTCGGAAATATACGCTGCTCTCTCCTCCACCATTTCAGTCAAAGCTCCTTCCATGAATGGTAACACCAAACCCATCTTCTTTAACATTGGAGAAGCCTCAACCATAAAAGATAGCCTAAATCTTGGGATCTTTAACACACCTAAGTTTTTATAACCGTTCGGGAGCATGTTTTCAAGAGATTCAGATTCAGTACATGGCGTACATCCTTTTGGGGCCATTTTCGCTGGCTTCCTTGTAATTAAGACTGAGGACCTTGAAATCTTGATAATGATGAGCAATGGCGTAATGGTTGTGACTTCCATCCATGAAGGGAACCTTCACTGAGCCACCACCATCCAAGAGATGAAAGTCACCATCCTGTGTATCTTTTTCTCTGAAGGTGCCACTATCTCTCCATAATCCTTTGAAGTAGAGTGTGTTAGCCATGATCACATCCTTCAATTCGATTGAATAAGGATCAATGATGTTGTTAACAACGCCTTTCGTCTCCCTTTCAGCCCATGAGTTAATCTCCTTCGCTACTTCACCCTTATTTGTGAAATCAAGTGAAGCCAAAGTAGGCTTGTAAGTATTCTCCAATACTTGTGAGAAGGAAGGCTTTAGAGATAGGGTTTTGTCAACCCAAACACCATTCGCGAAAGAGAGGTGAGGTCCACAAGCAAGGAGGACAAGAGCTGTGTTGCGACGGAGTTGAGATCGTTGATGGATTCTGACCGGAGGAACGAGAGGAGTTCGTCACAAACCGGGCCGTTGGACCCGGCGGCAACAATGCCAAGAAGGAGTTTGATGCACAAAGGAGAAAAGGCAACGTTCTTGTAACCGCCGCTTTCTTTCGAGAGTAATAAGTGATTTGCAAGCCTAAATTCAGGAGTGATCACCTGAGCGGTCGTAGCTTTTTCACCGTCATTGGTGGTGGTGGTGGTGGCTGCGTTGGGGGCAGAGTTGGAGAGTGTTTCCATTTTGAATCCGATACCAACGGGTATCATTTCCCCCAAAACAACTTTCTCTTCCAGACCTTTCAACCAAAACTCTAGTAATTTCTTGAGAACTCGTTTCTGATATGGAACACTGGGAATTTAAAGATATTTTTTATGACACCTTATATATCCACAAAACAAAACATAAGGTATTCATATTCTAAATCTTACAAAACGGCTGGCTTTTTATGAGAAGCTTGTAATTTGATTTTTGATGCAGCAAATAAGGGAAAACAATTTTTACTTGTTAGCACAAAAAATAAAGCTGCGGATTTAATAGCACAGGTCGCAACAAGAGCTAGGTGTCATTATGTTAATAAAAAATGGCTCAGCGGTATATTAACCAATTAGTATACTACATAAACAAGACTTCATAAGTTCAGGTCTTTGAGAACAGATAAAAAAGGGACAGAATCCATAGTTTACCCTATTTTAAAGAGACTGTTATAGTACTTGAAAACCTATCTGGGTGGCATTAAATACATGACTGGTTTACCCAATATTTTCATAATCGTTGATCAATAAGAAGAGTATACTACTCTTAGAGAATGTATCACTTTGGAAATTCCAACGATTTGTTTAATCAATACAAATTGTGATCCGAACTCGCAAATATTTCGATTCTAGCTAATGATGATACTATAGCTTCAATTCAGTTCATTCTTAACAAATTAATATTTGCAATTTGTGAAGTTGTTCTAGCTATATACAAAATTCTTAATTAATAATAAAATGAATTATTCCATTGAGAACTTTATGGATTTATAGAATTGGTTACTATAACTAATTTACTAGATCGCGCTGGTTGAATCAAAATAATTCCTTTCAAGTTCTATTTATTTTGAGGGCAATATGAATATTCTATTTTGTTTAAGTATAATTAGGATCAATTAGATCAATTAACATTATTTAGCATATCTGAATATTTATTATAGTATATTACGTCTTTATTATTTCGATTCTTTTAGGGCCTATAAATATACTTCTATATTGTATCATTCCACATAACTGGACAAACTTTTTCTCTACTGTTCTCTCTTACCTTTCTAACAAATATATGATATAAAACTAGGAGAATATTTAACTTAAAATACTAAAGAAGATAGTATGAGAAAGAAGATAGTATATATGAATATTTAACTTAAAATACTAATTTGAAGCATCCATGCATCTAAGTAATTCATTCTCACAAATTGCTTGACTTCATTCTAGGCTTTTGGATTCTGTCAGCACCATCTACAGCAAAGAAAGGATGGCATCACAAGAAGAGCTTGTCCCTAGCCAAGCCATTTATAAGGAAAAGAAAAAGGTACACACAAACTTTATTAAACTTTGCAAACTCTCTGTTGGCCCAAAAGATTTACAGCAATGGATTGTGACAAACTACCCTATTGAGTTAGATTTCATATCATATTCTCCTCACTTGATCCATTCTTAGCTGATATTATCTTTGGAAGTAATGGTGCTTGCTTTGCTCTTTGGCTTCCCTAGGGAATATTCAGCTCAGTTATCAAAGATCTCACCGGTGGTAAAGAAAAGCATGCCCTGATTCCGGAAACAGAAGATTCTAAAGAGAGTATCCAGGAACTCTCAGTGATCTTTTCGAATCCGAATTTTCCTTCTGAGGCAGATAATAATGATAACCTGACTGCTGATGAAGATGATCTTGATCTAAATATAGGTATAAATACTTACATTATCTAAGGCATGAGTCTGTATTCATAGAATTTCTATATACAATCTGAAATGTTCTTAATTGTTCTTGTATAGATGACATTGACATAGATGATCATGAAGAAAAACACAGAGAACAAAACAAATTGGGATTGGGAGCTCTTAACAAGAAGAAATTGGCTGGAAAGTTTCATGCTCTAAAAGGTTAGTGGGAAAATGACTCAATTCAGTTTTACTTCTTGTGAGTCAATTATTCTGTCATGTTCTTCGGTTGATTTTGGGAGAAGTGGAAAGTTTTAGGAACTACCAAACATAAATCACTTTACATAAAAATCAATTCTAACTAGCTAAGAACTTTTGCTTCGTAAGATATAAATGAAGACGATTAAACACTGAACACTAGCTAAATTAGTTGAATTGAGCATCCAAATGCAGGTAAGTTGAAAGAGATGAAGGGAAACATTCACAAAACATCAGCAAAGGAAGATCAACAAGAAGAGCAAGCCGGAACAGTTGATCAAATTAAGAAAAAATATGGATTCTCTTCTTATTCTTGTTCCAATGTAAGTAATATATATCTTCCTGAGTATGCATCCTCTATCACTATCATGCATGGAATTTCCATTTTCATCACATAACAATCCATCTACTTATGCGAGCTTCTCAGTCATCATAGTTAGTTAATCTCAGTAAACTTATTAATCAAGTAATCGTGGTTTCGTAGGTCTAGCGACTACCATTTGAAAAAACTAACACAAACTTTTTGATCGATAATTAGACTCAGAAAATATTCGAGAACTAGAACTTTGTCACCAGAATGAGGTGACATTGTCCTTACTCCTTGGCCTTGCAACGAAAAGGTTGATCCCACCACTAGTTATTGAATCACCGCCGTAAATTCTGACAAAGATTCTTGTTATATTTTGTCTAATCATCGAGTACTTCATGGCTAGACCACCATAGAGTAGTGAGAAAACTATGCTTTAGCACATAATTCATACTTGAAGTTTTTAATAATCTCCTAAGATGCATTAGAAACAAAAAAAGATTCAAAAAAAATCTGATAATGCAGGAAACAAGTGCTGCTAAACTGTCGGAAAGCAAGCTGCGTGAGAACTTGAACAAACTGCAGGTAAAATATTTTGGTTTAACACAAAAAAAATGCAGAACACAAAAAAAGAAGTATGTTCTTCATTTTTCACATTTCACTCTTATGATTTGGCAGGGCATTAATGTTAAAACTGCAGAAATGCAAGACACAGCAAAGTCATTTTCATCATTGGCAAATCAAGTGCTCCGAACAGCAGAACAAGATAGACGAAGTTCATAAAAGGCACTGAACAAGTGGATTCAGTTTACCCGGTTTTTGTTGGAAAAAAAAAAAAAACTTGTATTTAAGTTTGTTTTATAGTTTTGTATATTCTCTTTAAAATTGTGAACCTTCCCTCACACATATTTCTATTAGTTTTGGGTTGTTATTCAGTGTTCAAATATTCACAAATAAATATACATGTAAATAAGCCGAGTTGATGAGAACAGGACCAAAATGAGCATTAAGAAATTGATCTAACAATCTTGCGATAAGGTAAATTATTGCATTGATTCTTGAATCTTCAAACAAGCTAAGTAAAGCATGAAAGAACCAAATTAAAATTTTAAAACAATTAAGGCCTTGCAAGCTTCGAAGCAAAAGCTCCTACTGAACTCGATGCTCAAGTTATAAAATCTATTTAAGGTTAAATACTTAAATTACAGGGTCACTGTTTAAAGAGTATAATATAACTGCAGCACTCTTAATTATGAGAAAAATCATTAATCTAATAATACTAAATAACTGAAAATCCAAAGGATTATTGCAAAGTTAATCATGTACAAAATTAAATATTACTTAATTAGAAAAAAAAACTAAAAAAGTAGTCCAAACAGACTTGCTGCACTCTCAACCTCTTCGAAATATCCCTTGCCTTTTCTCTCCTGAGAAAAAATAAGTTTTTAAGTATAAATTAGTTAATCAACATATTTTCATATATGGAGAAGATCATGGTGGAAAAAGAAAAAATCACCTCTGCAAATGTTCGCCTTTTATTCATAAGTTTGGTCCTTGATTTATCAATAATTGACTTTGTCTGAAAGATAGAATCATGAAATGATAAAGTAACAAAAAATAAATATATGTAAATGAAAAGATGAGTTTAATAGTTATTTTTACTGATATGAGGTAAAAAAGAAGTTTGGCTACTATACCTGTTCTCGCTCTTTCTTTATTTGACTTCTTGTTAATAGTTCAGGATCTTTCCCTCGAGTACCAGGGAGATATACCTTTGCTTCAATCTGTTAGAAATGAAGTAAATTATTAGTAAATTCAAAAATTAAATTTATCCAAGAAAAACAAAATTTATTTTGCTAACCTTTTCTTCGATAGGTTCATATAGACATGGAGTTTCTTCCTCTTCATAATAGGGTACAAATGCAAATAATTCTTGAATGACTTCGTTTTCCTAATATAACAACGATAAAAAAAATCAAATACTTGATAATAAATAAGAGTTATTTATTAATTATGTAGTGATTTTTTAAAAGCTAACCATCAAATAATATGAAAATTCTTCTTCTCCCACAAAATTCTTGAGGAAATTGAACTATTCATAAAAGAGAAAAAAGTGTTAGAAATAAATCAAAATCAAGAACAAACTAGGACCAAGTAAACAATGAATAAATATTGTTTAATATACCTGTGTAATTGAAGTCCATGATGTTAGAATTAATTTTTGTCCATCAAATATTTCACAATATTTTGGACGTTTATCTTCCTTAAAGTACATTAAGACGTCCCAGTCGGTTCTAGCAGCATTGTTGAACATTTGTTTCAGAGGAGGTGCAGTTTTAGCTTCCATTGAAGTACTCTCTAGTTGCTTCAAAATCATGTTTTTAATGTATTTTCTTAATCCATCATAAGACTCTGATAATAATTCTTCAGTTTTAACAAAAAATCTGTCAACTTTATCACGCTCAAATATCAAAGCTAATGCTTCACCAGCAGCAACGCAAGTTGCATCTTCTTTGAGTAATGTCAAGAACCGAGAAATTACCCTGCATCAAGAATCATTAATTAAAGCAAAGTTAAATTATGACAATTAAGATTGTATTGAGGATTTAATTTTCATGTATCGAAGAAGTAGGAGTATTTATGGGCGAGGTCGGGTTTAATTAGATTTAAACCCGGTCCTAGAAAAGCATCAGGTCTATTTTGGCCTGACTCGACTCGAAAACAATTCGAAATAAATCGGATTAACTAGATAAATCCGATGTAAAATTAGTATACACAAATTTATAATTTCTATATACTAAAGTAATAAAATTTTACTTTTAAAAATTAAATTTAATAAATGTTATATTATATTTATACAAAATAAATTATTTTAAAGTAAAAATAATACCATATAATATAAAAAATATTAATTGAAATATAAAAGTATAATATGACATTACTAATTTTACTTTAAAATATATATTTTTATTATAAAAAATAACTTTGGGGTGGAAGTGGATCAAGTGACCCAAAGCATAATCTGAATCTAGTCCTAAAATAACTACAGATAAAAATAATAAAAATAGCTAAGTCTTTAACATCCTTACAAAGAAGTTTACAACTTTACATAGAAATTCGATCATATATTGTCACATTATAAAAAATATTAACTTTTAAATTTATCCAATCATGTATTATCATATTTGAAAAAATTAATTTTTATATTTTCAATGCATCAAAATTGAAACTCTTATACAAAATAGAAAATTAATGGACTTACCCTTGCCAGCGACCGGAGATGATTTCCAACCTATATACTCTTGTAAGTAAAAACATCCAAGCATAAATTAATGTTGATAGAGTAGTAGCAGAGACTTGGTTTTTAAGTGCCTGAAAAAATAAAAAGAAAGAAAAGAAAAGCTTCTAAGTAATAATAAATATATACAAAACAGATCATACTTCAATTAATAAAAATTTAACTAAAGATTTTTGAGTAAATTAAAGTACGTACACCAACCTTGGATTTAGGACAAATATATTCCCAAATCACTTGCATGGCTTCTTGAATTTCCACTGAATTGCTTGCACAGAAAGATGTGACTATGGCCAAACACTCTACAAGAGCAATAAAGCCACATGGTTCCAAAAGCTGCATAGAGATTAAGATTTTATTAAATTTCAAACATCTTT
Source organism: Arachis duranensis (assembly GCF_000817695.3). NCBI lineage: Eukaryota > Viridiplantae > Streptophyta > Magnoliopsida > Fabales > Fabaceae > Arachis > Arachis duranensis. The sequence continues at coordinate 11,393,324 of NC_029772.3, read as the reverse complement.
TCATATATTATATTTATTGGTTTATTTATTTATCGATTTTTTCCTGAAATAAAATAAAAAAGTTATTATTTTCCTAAACACAATTTTTGAACTTTAATTTTCCAAATACGATTTTTTTAGAGCAAATTCGACGGCGAACTCCACTCAAATTTTTAAAAATTCATGTTTTTAATCCATATCATCGTCTCCAAAATAGTATCTAGATCTCCAAACAGTACATAGGAGTACACAAAAATATACAGAAAACAAGCATAACTTTTCCAAGAATTTTTTTAATTATAAATTTAAAAAACAAGCCATATTTAACAATGGCACCAATTATCACCGTCTCCAAAAATACACAGGTACATCGGAATAAGCCATATTTAACAAGGATTTTTTTAATTAAAAATTAAAAAAAAACTATTTTCCAAAAATAAAATATGACTTATTCCTATATATTTTTGTGTACTATCATGTACTTTGGAGACGATGACAATGGTTACCATTGTTAACTTTTCAAACAATATGATATATTTGAAGTGAAGTTCGCCGGGATAAGACCAACTTTATAATTTTTATAGAGTTCAGGTGCGGCGAACTTGCCCAAATGCCAAAAAAAAATCGTATTTAGGGAGTTAAAGTTAAAAAATCATGTTTGAGGAAATAATTATTTTTTATTTTATTTTAGTAAACAAATATTTATTTATTAATATTAACAACTTAAAAAACATTATGAAATTGTATCTTAAAATACCTTGTCAGGAACTCGAAGCAGTTTAGTAACTTGAGAAATTGTGTATCTGTATACTTCGTCTGCATTCTCAGTCTCACAAACTGATATTGCCATTAACCCTGAACTCATTTTTCATATAAATTAAAACATCAAATTAGGTTATAGTTATTGAGTAAGAAAAATAAAAGTCAATAAGCCTATTAAATATTATTATGATTGAGAAAAAGAGTTTAAGACGAACCAAGAGCTTGAGAAGCCAATTGTTTCTCTTTAGTCAAACCTTTTTTAAGGCAATTTAACATTTGCTCCAAGTAAGTGATGAAGCTGTAAAAAAAAGCACTCATTAATAATTCAAATCTATTTAGGAAAATTGAACAAGAATTAATAGTATATAGCCTTACTAGTTTTCCAAAATACTGTCTTCAAATCCTTCGAGAAAGATCTTAATAAAAGCCGATAATCCTTCCTCTCTAACACAAGCTCTTCAATAATAAAAGAAAACAAAAATGTATAATAATAAATATAAAAAATAAACGTATCATATAAAATATTTTTTTTTAATAAAAAAGGAAAAGAAGAAAAAGCCATACTTTTTATTTTCTAATTTTTCTAATTTTCGCACGAAACTTGAGTGAATTAATGTTGGACAACGAAATCTAACAAGCTTAAGCGGTGGTACCACACGATCTTCCTCATCATCGATTTCATGGAATCTTTCTTTGCCTGTAAAATAACATTCCAATCAAGAATTAAACTAAAGTAATAACTCACACATTAACGTCAAGGAACGATACCTAAAAATCTAGAATTGGAGAAAAAAAACAAAAAACTCACAAATTAATAAAAGGATAAAATTCTGTAGAATTAGACCAAAACTGAGGTGATATAAATTATAATTACCTTTCTTTCCCTGTCCAATTTTTTTCGCAGCTTTCCTCATCTGCACACTATCTCTCTTGATCCCCACCATCTCCACTTGAATGAAGGCAAACGACACAAATTGATTGAAGTTGAAGATTTTTAATGCGACTTGTGTGTAACAACAATCGCTTTCTTCACACTCTGGACAATAAGACGTTGAAAACTTTCTTCTTCGAACGTCGCCGATGTAGCGCTGAGTAGGACGGCAATGGAAGTTTTCTTGCAACACTGAAGATGCGAGGTTGAAGAAGATTTTCAGAATTTGAAAACAGGGCGGACATATATATAGAGATAATAAATTTAAAAATCACTGCCTGAATCTTTTATTTATTTAAGATAAGATAAGATAAATAAATTAAAAATTCAAGCAGTGAGTTTTAGATTTTAAACAGAACAAAAAGATACGATATGATAAACACAGATTTTAGGTGAAATTAAAAATTTTGAAGTGATTTAATATTTTCACAATCTCCATTGAGTTGTTTTATCTATATTATCTATACCAACCTCAAGTCTATGTCATTCTTGTCGTTCAACCAAAACCCATGTAAGATCTTCCTCTCAAAATCCTCCCCTTTAAACCGAACATCCTCCTCTTCCCCATCTCCAAAACCGTTTTCTTCACCATTATATCACTCATTCCCATCTCCTACTCCATCTTGTAAGCAAGCATGCTCTCCTCAAACTGTGAATCACACCGAAATCCCTAACAGTCACAACAGTTGACATCCCTTGCCTTCTCGTGCACAACCTGCCAACCTCATCAGTGAACTTCCTAATTCCGCCCCTAATTATGGCATCCACATTTAACCCCGAGACCTCATTAGCATGCCTAGTGTCTAGTGAGCAATTCACACAGCTCCAACCACAATCTATGCCTAGTCTTCCCCTTAATCGAGAAAAACGTGCCATCATTCAAAACCGAAGCCAACCTTTCAGCAGCCTCCTGCCACAACAAGCAAGAATTCACCAAAAACTCAATAAAATCCTCAATATGAGAAGGATCATACTTCAAGTACCTACGATAAACCCGAAGAGAAGTCTCTATGGGCACACCCTCTGACTCACGAAAACCAAATAGGGTTCCCAGATCCTATCATGCTGAGTGACCGGCAAAGCGCAAAGAGCTCGATCGAAGGTTCTCCTGGTTCTTGTTAGCTCAATTAGGTATCGCCACCATAGCTTGAGGCTGAAAGGGTTTCGGAGAATCTCTTCCTCGTACAGAAGGTCGTCTTGGGAAGGGTACAGGTCCTGAGAAATTGACGATGATGAAGGCATCACGGTGGACGAGTTTTCGGAAACGGAAGCTTATCAATCTAACAACAGCAGCAGCAGAAGAAGAGTGATGAGAAGATGTAGACTAGTAACGACTGTGCACTCAGTGAAAAAAATAAAAAATTGCATAGTTTTTATTAAAATGAGTTTTACCATATATAATTTTAAGACTTAATGTAATCCATCAGTGTTTAAGATTAACACAATTTTAAGCCTTAATATACCATATCAAAATAATTTTGTTAACTAAGATTAACAAAGTTTTCAAAACAATTTTAACAAGGTCAACACAAAAATTAACATGCTTTAACAAAGATTAATAAAGTTTTCAACCCAATTTTAACAAGTTCAGCAGAATAACAAGAATTAATCAACCAAGAACGAGTCAGTAACAGAGTTAAAATTGATTTTCAAGCAGTGAGCATAGCTAATCAACCAAGAACAAGCAAGGATGAACAGTGAATCGGTATCAATTTATCATCAAGCAGTAAGCCAGTAACAAATATAATCAACTAAGAACAAGCAAGAACAAGCCAGCAACAGAGTTAAAATTTATTATCAAGCAGTGAGCAAAGCCAATCAACCAAGAACAAAGCACTAAACAATTCTAGTGCATCCTGGCGTTACCTTCGGCGAGGGCAGGGAGTAGAGATTTGAGGGAGATCGACGGACGACAGGAAGCTGGCAACGAACACTGGCGAGCCGGCGACGAACACGATGGGGAGGACCTTCGAGAACAACGAACCAGGAGGATTGGGGAACGACCACCACGAACCAGGCGGCGGCGGTGAGATGAACGGCGGCGCTATGGAGGCTAGGGTTTTCAAGGAAGAGCTGAGATGGAACTATGGAGGCTAGTGGTTTAGTTTTTGGGTTTGAATTCAGAATCCCTTTTGATGAAATAGCAAAACGGCGTCGTTTAAAGGAACCGGTCGGTTTTCAGAACCATCATCAACAGTGACAACTCCACCGAGAGTGTGCAAGAATGCTAAGCACTGGGGAAGCTAAGACCGAAAACAACAAGGGTAAAATGGGTACACCATATTGTTTCATGATGAGATTAAATTAAAAGATTTTATTTCAATTAATTTAAGACTTCTTTTTTGCGACTGACTAATTCTGCAAATTAATTTTATTATGGAGCCACAGTTTCTGACGGCGTTATGAAAAGGAAGAGAGCTTTACATAAGTATAGTATCAGTGCACACAGAAAACAGACCGAACGAGTTGTCCTGGCCAAATCGGACCGAGCGAGAAGTGGGCTGCATGCGGACCGTCCGAGTTGTGGAAGAGTTGTCCACGCGTCGCACGCCTATGGCTCCCCAGGACGGTGCCCCCTTTAACCCCACAAGTCGCGTTCCAATCTTCATTTTTCCCTTCCTTTCCCGCCCAAAGAGTTGCATGCCATCTTCTTCCTCCTTGAAACCCTGAAAGTTTGGTGCTTCTCATCTGTGGGCTCTTTCAAAAATTTTGAAAATGTCAAAAAGATCATAAACCAGAAAGATTGATCGTCCGAAACTTCACATTGTAAAATATCTCAACTATTGATTATGTAAGTTTATTTGTTAATTTTTTTTATATTTCATAGTTTTGATTATTATTTTTGAAATTTAGTTAAGTTTATTGTTGTTTGAACTTGAACTGAGAATCAGTTTATAATTGTATTGATAGAAATTTAGAAATAAATGTTAAAAAAAAAGTGTGAATGTAGTTGATTCTTACTTAAAATGGTTTATAATATAATAGGTTATAAATAAAACAGACGTTTTTAAAAATTTTTGGAGTAATATTAGAAGTTATAATTAAGTAGTTATAGTTAATTGTAGAAATTAAGAATATATATTTAAATAATAGTTAGAAATATATATCTATGTTTAATTTGCGTTATTCTTGTGGCTGAATTTTTGGTAAATATAATAGATTAGAGATAAAAAAAAATAGTTTTTTAGAATTTTTTGTAACAATAGTAGAAATTATAGTTAATTAGTTAACTATTATAATTAATTTTAAAAATTTAGGAATACATATTTAAATGATATTTAGATAAGTGTGTTTAAGTATAATTAATTCTTGTTTACAATTTTATTCCAATATAATAGATCAGTATTAAAAATTACTTGTTTATAAATTTTTGTAATAATATTATAAATTAGAGTTAAGTCTTATAATTAATTTTAACAATTTAAGATTATATGTTTAAATAATAGTCCAGAATATGTGTGCTTAAATGTAATTAAGGAAGTGTGTGGAGAATTTTTTTCAATATAATATATTAGTAATAAAAATGACTTGTTTTTAAGTTTATGTAATATTTTTAGTAATAATAATTAATTAGTTAACTTTTATAATTTCGTTTTATAATTTTTTTGGATTAAATTTTTTGGAATAATGTTGACAGAAATATGTTATTATTTTATGGGAGGTTTTAGTATTATTAGTAAAATTATATGTTTTAATAAGATATTTTTACATTATATAAGATAGTTGTGTAATCACAATTTACGGATGTTGACATGTGATTACCTTGTCCCTCCGGATCGGTAGAATGAGAGAGTAGAGGAGCATTTACGATCTACTGGTTTTTACCATGTCGCCTAAATTGGAGTTGTTCAATGTCAGAAAGCACTAGTAAACGCTTTAGTGGAAAGGTGGCACCCCGACACACATACCTTTCACCTCTGCGGCCAGAAGCTTCGAAGGTGGCGGATCTGACAAGGATGGCGCCGGCGACACGAGCGGCAACTGTGCGTGGCGGCTGGACGGGTCGCGGTCCTCCCTTCCTCGCGGATATCTCCCCTATGCCTGTGGCTCTGCTTGACGGCGACGGACTCAGAGGCGGCGGCGGCAGACACGAAGGCAGGGCTTCTCCTTCCTTGCGTATGCCCTATGCTCTCTGACGATAGCATGGCGACCCAACAGCGGCGGCGGCGCGACGGCTCCTCTCCCTGCACCGGCGATGATGGCGATTCGAGATGAGGACGACGAAGACAGCAAGACGCAACGCAGCTTCTCTCTCTCTCCTTCCAGTCGCGGCCTCTTTCTCTCTTTCTCAATGACTCGACGGCGACGGCGGCTCCCAGTCCCGCCGGCACCGCTCCCTTCCTTTCCCCCTCATCCTCTCAGCTCTCCCTTCCTCTCGTACCCCCCTTCTTCTTTCTTTTCCTTTCTTTTTTTCCTTTCTCTCTGAAACTTTCTTTCCTTCATTCTTTTCTTTCTTTCTTTCTTTCTTTTTTTTTTTGCTTCCTACTGCTGCTTCATATATGTTGTTAGAAAGGGAAAACAAAGGCGGCTAGGGTTAGTTTAGGGGGCTTAGGGTTAATTTGGTTAAAATTAGGGTTTTATTTGAGAATTTAGAGTTAAGGTAAAATTCATATGAGTAATATAACAATTTTATAAATTTAAGAGTAATAGGATAATTGAAAACCTGTTTTATCCTAACACTAATATTTTAAAAAAATACTATTTAATTATCAATTTACAAATTATTCTCAAATAAATAATTCTAATTCGATAACTATAAATAATCTAATTAACTTTCTTTATTCATTAAAATTAAAGTATTAATTTCTAAAATCACAATTATTTAAATCAAATCATGTAAATTCTTATTATTTAAATTAAAATTTTTTATTTCAATTAATTTAAGACTTCTTTTTGCGAGTGATTAATTTAGCAAATTAATTTTATTATGAAGCCAGAGTTTGTGACAGCGTTATGAAAAGGAGGAGAGCTTTACATGAGTATGGTGTCAGTGCACACAGAAAACGGATCGAACGAATTGTCCTGGTCAAATCGGACCGTGCGAGAAGTGGGCTGCACGCGGACTGTCCAAGTTGTGAAAGAGTTGTCCACGCGTCGCACGCCCATGGCTCCCCAGGACGGTGCCCCCTTTAACCCCACAAGTCGCGTTCCAATCCTCACTTTTCCCTTCCTTTCCCACCCAACGAGTTGCATGCCATCTTCTTCCTCCCTGAAATCCTAAAAGTTTAGTGCTTCTCATCTGTGGACTCTTTCAAAAAATTTGAAAATATCAAAGAGATCACAAACCAGAAAGATTGATCGTCCGAAATTTCACATTGTAAAATATTTCAACTATTCTAATTATGTAAGTTTATTTGTTAATTTTTTTTATATTTCATAGTTCTGATTATTATTTTTGAAATTTAGTTAAGTTTATTGTTGTTAGAACTTGAACTGAGAATCAGTTTATAATTGTATTGATAGAAATTTAGAAATAAATGTTAAAAAAAATGTGAATGTAGTTGATTCTTGCTTAAAATGGTTTATAATATAATAGGTTATAAATAACACAGACGTTTTTAAAATTTTTTGGAGTAATATTAGATGTTATAATTAAGTAGTTATAGTTAATTGTAGAAATTTAGGAAGATATGTTTAAATAATAGTTAGAAATATATATGTATGTTTAATTTGCGTTATTCTTGTGGCTGAATTTTTGGTAAATATAATGGATTAGAAATAAAAAAAATAGTTTTTTAGAATTTTTTGTAATAATAGTAGAAATTATAGTTAATTAGTTAACTATTATAATTAATTTTAAAAATTTAGGAATACATATTTAAATGATACTTAGATAAGTGTGTTTAAGTATAATTAATTCTTGTTTACAATTTTGTTCCAATATAATAGATCATTATTAAAAATTACTTGTTTATAAATTTTTGTAATAATATTATAAATTAGAGTTAAGTCTTATAATTAATTTTAACAATTTAGGATTATGTGTTTAAATAATAGTCCGGAATATGTGTGCTTAATTGTAATTAAGGAAGTGTTGTGGAGAATTTTTTTCAATATAATAGATTAGTAATAAAAATGACTTGTTTTTAATTTTGTGTAATAATTTTAGTAGTAATAATTAATTAGTTAACTGTTATATTTCGTTCTATAATTTTTTTGGATTAATTTTTTTGGAATAATGTTGACAGAAATTTGTTATTTTAGGGGAGGCTTTAGTATTATCAGTAAAATTATATGTTTTAATAAGATATTTTTACATTATGTATGATAGTTGTGTAATAAAAAACGTGATTTTGCTATGCGTGTGCAGGGTTTACGGATGTTGACATGTGATCACCCTATCCCTCTGGATCGGTACAATGAGAGGGCGGAAGAGCATTTACGATCTACTGGTTCTTACCATGTCGCCTATATTGGAGTTGTTCAATGCCAGAAAGCACTAGTAAACGCTTTAGTGGAAAGGTAGCACCCGGACACACATACCTTTCACCTTCCGGTTGGTGAATGTGCCGTGACACTGGAAGACGTGGGTATGATCTTCGGTCTTCCGACCGATGTTCTTCCAGTGACAGGAATGACTTTGAGTAGTTTTGAAGCCTTACAGGTGGAGTGTCTGCACCAATTTGTGGTCGCACCGTTAAAGTTGGAGTGTCGAGGAAGCGGCATAAAATTTACGTGGCTACGGAATTTAAAAGAACGGTTACGGTTGATTGATGAAAACAGTATGCAAGTGTACGTTAAGTGCCACGTCATGTTGTTGATCGGTACGATCTTGTTTGGAGACAAGTCTGGGACATCTGTCCATTAGAAGTATCTGCCTATTCTCAGTGATTTTGCTAGTATTAGACAGTACAGTTGGGATCAGCATGCCTAGCACACCTGTACAAGAGTTTATGCAGGGCATCACATTTTGACTGTAAGGAAATTGATGTTCCGTTAACACTTCTTCTGTGTTGGGCATGGATGCGCCTACCGTATCTAGCGCCGGTTCCTAGGGAACCCCGCAGACCGCAGTTTTCTGCTTGCAAATAGGTAATATTATCTTACATTTACCTGGTATATTCATATTTAGAATCCAATTGTGTTAATGAGATGCGTTATATTAGGTGGCGTAACTGGGAGCGTGGAGACCGAATCTATAGATATCTTAAGCTTGCTCATTTTAGGAAGGCCTTGGATGATCTTCAGGAAGGCCATGTGTGTTTGCATTAACGTTGTATTTGGGTCAGGTCTAATGATTTAGTTATTTGGATTTTAATTATTTGTTTGCTTTATTGTTACCAGTTTTTGTGGGTTGCATATTCTGTTGATCGTGTTGATCCGGACATAATTTCCGCAAATATCTACATGCACTTAGTGATTTGGAGTGCAACGGTGCCGTTGGTATCTTTTGAGTGTATTGAATGGCATGCTACCGACAGGTTTAGACGACAGTTCGGTTTCGTTCAGGGAGTTCCTCATCAGGAACGAAGTTTATCTTAAACTTGACTAAATAAACTATTTTACAAATGCTAAACGAGTACCTGCACTCATATAATCTGAAAAATTCGGAGCATGCATGCCTTCCAAATCCAAAACTCGCATGAAATATGGCTCCTCAAATGGCACTTCGTTCGCGAGTGCATTTTCAACGTCTTTCACATTCGGAGCCACACTGCCGTCACCTTGATCTTCATCTCCGTCTGGACCAACAACTTCGTAATTACTTTCGAACTCTTTCTCACTGTCACTATTGTAGTCCTTCCGTAAAATATTTCGGTCGGCCTCAGATTGTTCGAATTCAATGTACAACTCGATGAACGAGATTTAAGCACGACTTTCAATATACATTGAAAACATCTCCTGCATGCTTGCTTCGTCCGTTATATATTTCGTCTGAAATTGAACGAATCCACCAAATACTGGTACAGGATATCTGTATAAAATACATGATATTTTTCTTGACATCTCCGAATCAATCTTCTCACAAATCACACCTTTAAACTCTTCAAATGAAATTGTGAACGGAATAACAACATCCAACGGATCTTTACAAACAAATTTTACTCCTTCAGGCGTCTGCAATAAAATATGACCAAAATAATACACTTTCAAAAGAACTCTATCATCCATTCTTCTCACTCAATTAAATAAACACAAATACTTCACTATCAATTTTTTTCCTATTCAAGCCAACCAGCTCAACACCAGACCATGAGGAAGAAGAAGAGAAGTCAAAGAAGATGAAGAATGTTAGATCTGGTCGGCGGATTAAGATCTACACACCTTCGCAAGTGTATATTTACACACACAAATCGGACCAAGCGACTTCTGTAACCTAATTCAAATAAACTATATAATAATAAAAACGGACCATCCGATTTTCTTTATTGAAAATAAAAAAATCTTTCTCCACAACTCGGACCCAGCGAGTTGCTCATCCTAAATCCAAAAATTCGTTAACAAAGAAAACGGACCATGCGATTTCCTTAAAGTAATATAAAAAAAAATTTGTACATGTACAAGTCGCATGGTCCGATATCCCTTATGTTATTTGCATATCTTCACTCCATGTAAAACGGACCCTCCGATTTGCTCAAAGAAATCTAAAAAAAGAAATTGTTTGGTCCGATTTCTTATCACCAATTCTGAGCAAAAAAGTTGTCCCACATCTTGGTCTAACTCCTCCTCATCCCATAACCCGGCACAACACACCCAACTCTTCCATAACCAAAAAAGTTAGCCGATTAATTTAGGAATTTATTGTATATTGTATTATTGTGTGGGAAATTCTCTGGTATGGATCACATGAAACATCCATACATATGGATCCGTTATGGCAGTTAGCATGTTGCGACGCGTAACTTTCTTCCTCTGCGGTATATGGAGAACTGTGCTCGTAAAAGACTGGTAGCACAGGTTGTAGCAGGTCATAGCAGATGGTTAGCAGAGTGTGTTGACGGTATATATTAAAAAGATTAATGTACGTGTGTGATTATGATTTTTTGGAAAGTGGGTTGAAATTGTTTGGCCTTGTAATTGTTTGGACTTCTTTAAGGTTCATGAGTTTTTTGGTTTCTTATAATAGTCTCAAGAAAAGGAAATGGAGTTGAAGGAAAAAAAAAGCATTTTGAGAATCTTTATTTTTATTCTAAATAAATGTATATTATAATTAATTATATAAAGTTGAATGATTTTTTCATTTCGGTCTGAGTGTGAGTGGTATTTTCCAGGATGTTAAAGAAAATTTAATGCTATAATTAAGTTTTAATTTTTAAGAAATCTTTAATGATTTAACAGTAAGGTGTATAAGTACTGATGCATTCTAATCTCTATTTATTGGTCTTTATTATGACCACTTATAGTTGGTTTCTTCTCTTGTTCAATTACTATTTATTAGATGGTATAGAAAAACTTCATCACTGAAGGAAAGGAAGGTTGAGCAAGGGTGTTCTGGTTTGTTTGGCGTGGGAAATAGGCAATATCCTAGGCATTGACACGAAAGTTTCCTTTTCTTTAGTTGACATTGTGTTGGTGAGTGGGAGTTATTTAATAGTGAATGGATAATTTTTTTGTCATTATTCTAAGGATTTTCAGCTTCCATCCAGCCTTTCAATGCACCTGTTGCCTCCCCCACATGGTTTACTCATTTTGAAATAAAAAAACAACTATGCTTTACCTTTTTAGGCTTCGATTATGAGAACATTACATTGTTCATCAGCTTCCAATCCTTTTTTTTTTGGTATTAAAACGGGGTTATTGTCCAAAAAAAAAAGAAACTAAGTACAAACTACTCAGGGTAAAGAAGTTTCCCTTCTATCATTAGCTAGGAGTTGGATAAGCTCTTTAGGAGGCGAATCCCAAAAGTAAAATCCTTGATTTAGATCGATATTCTTTCGAGCTAAGCAATTAGCACATCTATTACCTTCTCGGTAGATATTAACAAAATAGACATTCCAATCTCTCTGTTTCCATCTTTGTATGCTTCTAACTAAGGAATTTGGGTGCTTGTCTAACTTCTTTTGGCTATTCAAAATAGATATAATAGCCTGAGAGTCACACTCCAAAATGAGCTTCCTTATCCCCATAGTCCATGCCATCTTTAGACCTTGATCAATCCCCCATAACTCTCTGTCTTGAAAGCCGTGCAAGAGCCTATGTGGTATGAAAAATTTCCCAATCCATCTTTCATTCTCATCTCTTAGAATATTAATTTAAGACTTCTTGTTTGCGACTGATTAATTTCGGGTGTGTTTGGCAATTATGTTGGAGAGGATAAAAGTGCGTTGAAATTCTTTGAACGCTGCTTCTTGATGTTTGACAACCTTTTTCCCTCTAAACACAGAAGTGATTTTGCAATCTACAAGCGTCTTTACTGGAAGCAAAAAAATTGTTGCTTCTGCGTTCACTTCAACGTGCGTTAGCCTTTGATGATGTTATTGGTTTTTTGCAAAAGAATTTTCATATTTGTTTCAAGTCATTTCAAATATTTTAATTTTTTTTTTCAATTTTTATAACTTTTTTTATATTTTAATTTTTTATTAAATTTGTTATTGTAATTCTATTCTAATATAAATTATTGATCTTATTAAAAATGACAAAATAAATAAAAAACTGACCATACATAATAATGAAATCATAAGTAATAAAATTTTACAGTCCAAAATAATACTAAATAAAAGAATACTGAGAATACTAAAAAATTATAGAATATTTTTTATTTGACATTATAAAATTTATTATTGTAATTCTTGTTCACTGTTTATTATTCTAATTTGTTATAATATGTATTATTGTTCCTATTAAAAACGATAAATTAAATAAAAAATTAATCATAAATAATAATAAAAACATAGTAAAAAGTTAAAAACCAAAACAGTAAACAAAATAACTTATATCTTAATATATATTATTTCCATATTTATTTTTATATTTCTTACTATATTTATCTTACTAAATAATCTTATTTATATATTATTATATTTAATATTTAGTTTAGAATATTTAATGCATATTTCATTTAAATGTATATTTAATGTATTTAAATGTATATTTAATGTAATTAAATGTTTGTTGTCTACATCAGTCCATCTAATAAAACTGAAAATTTAGAATAATATTCTATATTAAAAAAGAACATTATAATTTAATATTATATTTTTTTAGTAATTAACTAATTATCTATCTAGAAGTAATTTTGACTAATATTATCCAAACAATTTCATTTTATCAAAATCAATTTTAGTATAGAATTGCCAAATATAAATCATGTTGGCACAAAATCACTTCTATCTAAAATCAATTTTACAAAATCACTTTCATTCAAACTCCACCTTAACCAACTCTAATCCAAACACACACTTCGCAAATTAATTTTATTATGGAGCCACAGTTTGTGATGGCGTTATGAAAAGGAGGAGAGCTTTACATGGGTATGGTGTCAGTGTACACAGAAAACGGACCGAACGAGTTGTCCTGGCCAAATCGGACCGTGCGAGAAATGGATTGCACGCGGACCGACGAGTTGTGGAAGAGTTGTCCACGCGTCGCACGCTCATGGCTTCCCAAGACGATGCCCCCTTTAACCCCACAAGTCGCGTTCCAATCCTCACTTTTCCCTTCCTTTCCCACCCAACGAGTTGCATGCCATATTCTTCCTCCCTAAAACCTGAAAGTTTGGTGCTTCTCATCCGTGGGCTCTTTCAAAAAATTTGAAATGTCAAAGAGATCACAAACTAGAAAGATTGATCGTCCGGAACTTCAAATTATAAAATATCTCAACTATTCTGATTATGTAAGTTTATTTGTTAATTTTTTTTATATTTCATAGTTCTGATTATTATTTTTGAAATTTAGTTAAGTTTATTGTTGTTAGAACTTGAACTGAGAATCAGTTTATAATTGTATTGATAGAAATTTAGAAATAAATGTTAAAAAAAGTGTGAATGTAGTTAATTCTTGTTTAAAATGGTTTATAATATTATAGGTTATAAATAAAACAGACGTTTTTAAAAATTTTTGGAGTAATATTAGAAATTATAATTAAGTAGTTATAGTTAATTGTAGAAATTTAGGAATATATGTTTAAATAATAGCTAGAAATATATATGTATGTTTAATTTGCGTTATTCTTGTGGCTGAATTTTTGGTAAATATAGTGGATTATAAATAAAAAAATAATTTTTTAGAATTTTTTGTAATAATAGTAAAAATTATAGTTAATTAGTTAACTATTATAATTAATTTTAAAAATTTAGGAATACATATTTAAATGATATTTAGATAAGTGTGTTTAAGTATAATTAATTATTGTTTACAATTTTGTTAAAATATAATAGATCAGTATTAAAAATTACTTGTTTATAAATTTTTGTAATAATATTATAAATTAGAGTTAAGTCTTATAATTAATTTTAACAATTTAGAATTATATGTTTAAATAATAATCCGGAATATGTGTGCTTAAATGTAATTAAGGAAGTGTTGTGAAGAATTTTTTTCAATATAATAGATTAGTAATAAAAATGACTTGTTTTTAATTTTGTGTAATAATTTTAGTAATAATAATTAATTAGTTAACTGTTATAATTTCGTTCTATAATTTTTTTGGATTAATTTTTTTAGAATAATGTTGACAGAAATATGTTATTTTAGGGAAGGTTTTAGTATTATCAGTAAAATTATATGTTTTAATAAGATATTTTTACATTACGTATGATAGTTGTGTAATCACAATCGTAATTTTGCTATGTGTGTGCAGGATTTACAGATGTTGACATGTGATCACCATGTCCCTCCGGATCGATATAATGAGAGGGCGCAGGAGCATTTACATTTACTTGTTTTTACCATGTCGGCCATATTGGAAGTGTTCAATGCCAGAAAGCACTGGTAAACGCTTTGGTGGAAAGGTGGCACCCGGACACACATACCTTTCACCTCTGCGGCCAGAAGTTTCGAAGGTAGCGAATTTGACAAGGATGGCGCTGGCGACACGAGCGGCAACTGTGCGTGGCGGCTGGACGGGTCGCGGTCCTCCCTTCCTCGCGGATATCTCCCCTCTGCCCGTGGCTCTGCTTGACGGAGACGGACTCAGAGGCAGCGGCGGCGGACATGAAGGCAGGGCTTCTCCTTCCTCGCGTATGCCCTCTACTCTCTGACGATAGCACGACGACCCCACAGCGGCGGCGGCACAGCATGGCGACCCAACAGCGGCGGCGGCGCGACGGCTCCTCTCCCTGCACCGGCGATGATGGCGATTCGAGATGAGGACGACGGAGACAGCAAGACGCAAGGCAGCTTCTCTCTCTCTCCTTCCAGTTGCAGCCTTTTTCTCTCTTTCTCAATGACTCGACGGCGACGGCGGCTCCCAGTCCTGCCAACGCCGCTCCCTTCCTTTCCTCCTCATCCTCTCAGCTCTCCCTTCCTCTCGTGCCCCCCCTTCTTCTTTCTTTCCCTTTCTTTTTTTTCCTTTTCTCTCTGAAGCTTTCTTTCCTTCATTCTTTTCTTTCTTTTTTTTTTTGCTTCTTACTGCTGCTGCGTATATGTTGTTAGAACGGGGAAACAAGGGCGGCTAGGGTTAGTTTAGGGGGCTTAGATAATCTCCAGTAGGGAACTCATCCCAGTCTCTATTTATAACCCACCTGTCATAAAAAGTAACTCCACATCAGCTTTTGTTTCATAAACAGTAAATAGGAACTCAAAGCATCTCTCTCTTCTCTATTAGGAGGAACTAACTTTAGTCTCTGGTCCCACTTAATTAATTTATTAAAATACTTGAAATTAATGTAATTAATTTTTTTCAATAATATAATTTAAATATTTAAATTTAAAAAAATTCACTAATAAAAGATATTAATATTAAATAAATTCATATATAACAATAATACACAATATATCATTCGGGGTTACACTAATTTGTAAAATTATTTAATACAAAAAAATATAATTAAGTTCTATAATTGACGAACGGAAACTTGGAAGAAGATGAAGAAGAATAGTAAAAAGTGTGAGAATAGAAGTGTATCTAACTGGTATATGTAGAGTAACAAAATATTAATTTATTAATAATAAAAGTAACATAATAACGACTAATTTCTAACGACTAATTTTATAACGGCTAGTTTTATAACGACTAATTTAATATAATAATATAAATAATATTTAATATTAATTATGACATAAATAATTATTATAAATTATTAATTAAATAAAAATTAATTATTTAATTTAATAAACAACTTGTCATTGGCAAGTTATTATTGGTCATTCCTAAATTCTCATTCAGAATGACTCATTTTTCGTGAAAAATATGTAAATTTTTTTTCACTTTTCTTTTAACAGTTAAAAATTTTTAATCATTTATTTTAATATAATTATTTAATATAATTAATTAAACTTTATACAATTATTTATTTAAATAATAACTTGCCAAATCGTTACTGCCAGTCCCTATTTAGAGGAACTTTGTTCCATCGGTCCTTGTACAAGAATCCATTCCATTTTGCTCCAACGGTGAGGAATTCATTTGTGTCAGAAAAAGTTAGCAAGGCACTCACTATTGGAGTTGCTCTTAGGGTTAATTTGGTTAAAATTAGGGTTTTATTTGAGAATTTAGAGTTAAGGTAAAATTCATATGAATAATATAATAATTTTATAAATTTAAGAATAATAGAATAATTGAAAACATGTTTTATCCTAACACTAATATTTAAAAAAATACTATTTAATTATTAATTTACAAATTATTCCCAAATAAATAATTCTAATTCGATAACTATAAATAATCTAATTAATTTTCTTTATTCATAAAAATTAAAATATTAATTTCTAAAATCACAATTATTTAAATCAAATCATGTAAATTCTTATTATTTTACGAATTCTAAACTTTATAATTTAAATATGAAAATTATCCAAAAATTATAAAATTAGATAAAATTTTTAATTTAATTATCAAAACTTGATTTAGTTAATTTTAATAAAATAATTTTTTATATTAAAATATTTAACGAATAAATAAATTAAAATTAGTTCACAATAAATTTTTTCGAAAATTTTGAGTCTTACAAAAGAACATTTTTAATCTCTACTTGGGAATAAAAGTTTGCAATCTTGGAGATTATCTATGTTGAGAATTTATTTATTTATTTTTTTTTTTTGTCTCAGATTGTGCAATGTTATTATTGTGTATTGTGCAATGTTAGCTATTGTTAATAATCTCCTAAGGTGCATTAGAAACAAAAAATGATTCAAGAAAAAATCTGATAATGCAGGAAACAAGTGCTGCTAAACTGTCGGAAAGCAAGCTGTGTGAGAACTTGAATAAACTGCAGGTCAAATATTTTGGTTTAACACAAAAAAAATGCAGAACACAAAGAGAAGCATGTTCGTCATTTTTCAATGTTAAAACTACAGAAATACAAGACACAACAAAGTCAATTTCGTCTGCAAATCAAGTGCTCCGAATAGCAGAACAAGATAAACGAAATTCATAAAAGACACTGAATATTGGGAAAACTTAAGTTTGTTCTATAGTGTTGTATATTCTCTTTAAAATTGTAATCCTTCCTTGGCACACATTTTTATTAGTTTTGGGTTGTTATTCAGTGCTCAAGTATTAACAAACAAATATACATGTAAATAAGCCAAGCTTATTAAAAAGAAAAGGAAAGACATGCATATCCCTTACTTTCCTTGCTTGTGGGAAATTTTGTTAGTAGCATTTCACAATAATAATATAGGTCACTAGAATTGATAAGATCCTTTGAAAGTTTGAAGTAATACAGAAGATGGGTCAGGAGAGGAGATCCGAACTCAGAATAGGTGATTCTCATTATCAAGTCAACATCCAAATGCGTCGGATTGTCCAACCATTATTGTTGATGAGAACAGAAAAAAAAAGAGCATTAAGAAACTGTTCATGTAAATGGAGAAAGAGTGGAGAAACTTGATCTAACAATCTTTCGAATAAGGTAAATTATTGCATTGATTCTTGAATCTTCAAACAGGCTAGTAAACATGAAAGAATCAAATTAAAATTTTAAAACAATTAAAGCCTACGTCGAGCAAAAGCTCCTACTGAACTCGTTGCTCGAATTATAAAATCTATAAAGGTTAAATACTCGATTACAGGATCACTGTTTAAGAGTATAATATAACTGCAGCGCTCTTAATTATGAGAAAAATGAAACATTATCACGTATAACACAACAAAACTATTCACAAACAAAAGGGAGCATATTAGGAGAATCGGTTCAGTGATTGCGGAAGCCCCCCACTCTACCGACACTATTCTATTCTTTATGCGAAGAACAAAAAACCATCTTGTGTGGAAATCCTTGGGAGTATATGAAATTTTCAATTCTAAATAGTAAAATTAAAATGTAGTTCAAACTTCAGTTACTTCCATTTCAGTTTTCACTGTGCTAAATTGGCGGCGTTTCACTGTGACAACAAACTAAATTAACTCAGGAGACTGAGAAAATTAATCGGCAAGAGAAAAAGTATAATAGATAAACCAAGTATGTGACTGAAGATACTAGAGAGGTTAACTATAAGTACATAATCATGATACTATTAACCCTAATTAACATCGTTCACTAATCTAAACCTAAAGAGAGAGCATAACAAGAATTAAAAAGCTAATAATAAGCAAGATATTGGAATTGGGTAAGAATCCTATCGAATACTAAATGGAACCCTAATTATCCGAAAACAATTGCTTCTCCCATTTCCATGTTAAACTTCCCGTGTTACCAAGCAAATTCACTCGTCATCATCATCCTCCTACAACAGCAAAGAACAAAAACATAATTAATACCAACAAATCAAACATGTAAAAGCGATAAAATTAAAGTACAAAAAGCAATCAGCATATATATTGATTCCACCTCATCCTCATCCTCATCATTTACTTCAGACTTTGACTTGTCAGATTCATCTTCCTCAGAAGCACCCTTACTCTCCTGAATACATAAAAACCAATAAAAAACAAGGATTATTAATTAGAATTGTGACTTCTAAAAAGTATGTAGTTACCTGTTTTTTGTTGTAGGCTTGCATACTCCTTTCATACTCCTCTTTCTTTTTCTCTGCCTTAGCTTGGTAGGGAGCTTTATCCTAAACCACAAAGTAATAAACAAATTAGGACCATAAAATATAAGAAAACAATTACAAAAATAACAGAAAAAACCAATCACCAATCATAGAATAGCATCGAAAAAAGAAATTCAGAATTTAAGTACTCACAGCATCAGACATTGATTTCCACCTGTCACCACCAGCCTTGCCAACCTAATTGATTTGAAGCAGCAACGTCAAAAACAATTTAAAATTCAAACTAAAAAATAATTTGAAAACTCTTTCAAAAATTTTTAAAACAAGTACTGAACAGAATTCCACGTAAATAAACACTCACAACTGCAACGGATTTGTTGCTTGGGTGCTCCTTCTTGTACTGTTCTCTGAACTCAGACCTGCAAAACAAAAACAAATCGATCTCAGCCACAAACAGTTAAATCTCTAACAAAAGCGAAGTAGCTAAACAATTTGAAAAACATACATGAAAACGAAGAAAGCGCTTGGAGGCCTCTTCGGCTTGTTAGGATCCTTAGCTTTCTTAGCCTGCTTCCTTCCGGTTCCAGCGCCCTTGCGCTTCAACCTAAAACCACACGCGACCGAGAAAATCACAAAAAATTTTCAAAAATCTATGCCGAAACAGCAAACTTCATACCACTTGAAATCAGATCTGAAAACAGAAGTTTCAGTATCGCAAAATCCAATTTCGTAAACCTAGCATATCAAGGAGTGAAAACCAACTGAACAAATCCTTATTCCAAAAAAAAAACTCACCGGTTATCAGCAGCTTTCGCGTCGGCTTTAACCTTCGGCATAGCAAATCGTGAAGACTCGAAATCGAACGAAGAACGAGCTGCGAAATCGCAGACTCAGTCCGAGTCAGAGCCGCAAGGGTTTCCGAGTCACTACTAAACGAAAAAAAAGAACAAATAAATAATAATAATAATAATAATAATAATAATAATAATAATAAACGAAGGCTGTCAAATAATTATAGAGAGCGAAAACGAAAGCAAAAGGGAAAGACTGGAAGGAGAAAACACTAACGTGATTTCGTGAGAGAGTGCGTAGCGTTGTGTTGCGTTGTGAGAAAGAAGGGTTTGGGCGCGAGAATAAGAAGCCTGAGAGGGTAGGGGCAACGAAGAGAAAACGCTAACACAAAATTTTGGAATCGCGGAACATAAAATAAAATTGAAGTTTTGGGTTTACGCGGGATCTCTGAGATCTTCTGCCACGTCATCGATCCCCGTTATGCGAAATCATTGGCTCCCGATCCGCTTGTGCTTCCTCTGTGTGTGTGTTTTGGGCGGACGCCGAATCCATTTGGGAGAAAATAGCACTATTGCGTTGTGCTTTGAATGTTTGTGACGCGTGCTGTTAGGCGAGGGAAATTACCAGTTTGGGGTTTTTGGGGTTTGAGAATTTACCAAGTTGCCACGGGATAATGAGCAACGCGCCCACGCGAAGTTGACGTGTAGATATTCTGCGCCTTCCAAGGTCATGTTCGTAAATTCACCTTACAGATATTTCATAGCCTTTTGTTAGGCTTATTAGAATTTAGAGTTGTAGAGTTAAAAAGGTCAAAGGTCAACGATTGTTGTTGCTGGATTTTTATTGGGCCTATTTTGAAGTTTTTTGAAAAAGATAACGAAACTAGGCCCAAGTGACAGAAAAGTTTAACAAAAAGAAGCATAAACAAAAATTAAAACAAAAACACATAAGAAGAAAGGACCGAAGTGAAAGAGCGGAAGCGTTTTTGTGATTGGAATCGAAGACGAAGATGATGGAAGCGGAAGCAAGTGAAGAACGACGAAGGTCGATAGCAGCACCTTTCATATTCTTCATCATTTTCGCTTTTCATTTCGGATCAAATTGGATCGAACGCCACAAAAAGGTTCTTCTCTCCATTTACGCTAATAATAATGCTTTCGGAGAAATAATTCTCGATTGGAATTTTTTGACGTTTAGCGATGATATATCTCATGCATAGTCCAGCTGAATAAAGTCTCGTGCATGCTCTGTTCTGTTGTAAATTAAATAGGAAGAAGCATAACTTAATATTATTGATATTGTTATGTTTATAATTCTAGAGGTTATATGTCTCTAAGAATATATGAACTTAAATTTATAAGTTGTCAATCATGTGCATTGTTGTTATGAAAATATTGTGCTGATTTGGATTATCTTTTAATGGGAACAACTACAATTGAGCTAAGCTCAATTCTATCTAACATGATTTTGAACTTTTCATGAGACATAGTGGACACTATTTTCGAATGCTTATCAGTTATCATTATTTTCTGTTGGTAAGATATGTTGATTGCAACATTCAATTCCTTTGTTCGTATGCTTTTGCTGCAGAGTCGATCCGAGCAAGAAAAAGAGAACCAGATGCGAGCACAAATAAAACAACTTCTGAGGGAAGCAAGTACACTGTCACAGTAAGTAACTCATGCATTGGCCACTGTCTCCTCTATTGAAAGGAATTGATCATTGATAGAATTGAAATTATATATGTGGTATTTTATATTTGTTGTTTCTTGCATTGAAACATTTTTATTTGGCGCTTTAGGACTCAAGTTTGAGTTGCTCAGCCATTCAGACTTGCTATTATATGATTGAAAGTGGAACTTTATTTATACTTGGTTTCTTTTCTTATGTGCTTGCTTAGTTTATGGCCATTGGAAGTGGAAGGGTAAATCTATCGTTTTGCCAGTATGTTCTCTGTGCCCTATGTCATAGATATTTTGGCTTTAAAAGTGCATGTTATAATAAGAATATTGAAACAAAAATATTGAAGTGGACAAGGGCCAATATGATAGAGAAGTGTCTATATCATTGGCAACTGCCATAGATATTTCATAGCAACATCAGAAATTCATTGATTTAAATCTAATATAAGCTTAATTTCATATGTGTGCTTTTGTGATAGAATGTGTACATGAACCCATTGTTTGTCCTCTCAGGCCAGCCACCTTTGCACAGGCAGCAAAACTCAGAAGACAAGCAGCTGCTAAAGAGAGAGAACTTGCAAAGTGTGAGTTATATCTTGCTGCAATTCATTTTTGATGTTGTATTTTATGCAGATGTAGATTGACACAATGAAGAGCTATAATGTTAAATCTTTGAACTTCTACATTGAAATAAAGAAAATTATAGTTCTAAATATGTTCTTGAATTTTGGAAGCAATAAGTAGTAACTGAAAATGAGAAGGCTGTAATTATTCAAGTTGTTCAATTTAAACAATATGTTGCTGAAAAATTGAAACAGGGTCATCTAAATAAATATACACTTTTTCATATATAAAATAAAAGGTATGATTTTAAACTCATTAAATGTGTGCTCTTTTGTATTAACAGTATTTTTTATAATAGATGCTAAGGAGTTAAAGATAATTTTTATATCCTTTCCATTTTTATATCAACTTCTTTTTTTCTGTTGTTTCATATCCTTTTGCTGGATTTTCTGTGTTTTGGGAGGATTTTCTTTGCACTTCATGATGTATGATGTATGTCGCATAGCACAACAGAAGAAAGGGAACAATAAGAATTTTTTGAGTGATTGTGAAAGGAATGCAGGACAGTATAAAAAAGTGGTAAACAAAACTCTAGTTCCAGAATCCCATTTTCAAATTCTAATATTGAAGTACTTTACAATTCTTAGATAAACCACAGCCTGATTGTCGAGCAATCAAGTTATTGTAAAATCCCTACTAATCCCAACAATTGAAATATCAAACAATTGTCCCCCCCCTGTAAAATACCTAAAAGTGTCCAATTAATGATATATTCTCAGTAATGTTGTAGTCACATAATCAGTTATGCATAAAATGTGTGGAAATTCTTGTGCATGTATATTGTAAAACTGCCGTAGGTGTTTTCTACTTCATAAATCTAGCATTTATCATCATTTTTCATTTCAACATCCTTACATATTATTTTGGTGGATAGTTTCTTGTTCATGTAGATTGAAAGATTATAATTTATTTTAAATTAATCTGCAGGTCAAAATGTACAGAACAAGGATAATGCATTGTACTCAAAAGTTCTGCTCATCGCCCGGGTATTTACAAATACAATATTTGTTTTGTAGTTTGTTTATTTTATTTCTGTATGCTGATAAAGTGCTATCTGGATATGCTGTGTAGGTTTTAACATATTTCGTTTTGCTTATCTGGTTTTGGAGTGTTCCTGTGGCTACCATATCTCAACAACTTGTGCAACCATTTGGTAAATGCAATTACAATTATTGCTTCAAATTTTTTAGGTTATAATACGGCATTATTGCCCTTTTTTTTTGTTTAAAAAAAAGGAATAAGACCTAAAAGGTTTATTAGCTTTTTTCATGTGGAAAAAATCAAATTTGGCTTTCTTATTTTTCTTGGATTTCTAACATTCTTTCCGAAGGATGTCGTAGCTGATAACTTTCCTACCTCATCTTTTATTAATAGCAAAAGTACATAACACTAAGGTTTTGTTTTGTGTTCTGAACTTTTTTCAGGAAGATTATTATCTTGGAGGACTGGTGGGTTTCAAAATGGCAATGTTATTGTAAGTAATTGCGAGTATCTTTCCTTACATGCATATTTCTTCAAATGAAGTGATATTTTAAGGCAATGCAAAGGAGAAAATTGATATCAGCTTTATACTTTGCATTTGCATGGGTTATGGTACTTCAAAATCCAAATAATTTTGGTACACATTTTGCAGTAATTTTTTACTTTTGGGGTATGTTTGATTAAAAGGTTAAAGTGTGGGAGATTTAACTTTACAATTTACCTATTTACATGGCGTATGATACACAATGCAATCACGTTGTCTACACTATGCATTCTACTAGCAGTTGGTTTCTAAATGTAATTGCCAACTTTCTTTTTAAATATCGTTGCAGATTGGGATTATACCTTGGCTAATAGTATCTACCAGGGTTAGCAAAGTTATTTGTAGACTCGTCTATTTTAAATAGATTTTTGCGATCTTCAACTACAATGCTGGAAAATCACAAGCTCCCTTGACTAGTATCATGGATCTGAAAATGAAAAGAATGAAAAGTTAATAGATTTGTACACCATGACTGGGCTCCCTTTTTCTTTTCTTTTTTTCCAACATTGGATGGTCAGTTGTAAGCAAAGTTATCAAACTCTAAGACTAGACTTGTAAATTCTTTAGTTTCCAAATTCGGTTTATGAGTTTATAGGTTGATTTTTATGATTTCCACTAGTTTAGAAACTTTATTTTGATAACCTTGGCTGTAAGTATTCCATTACTTTTGCTTTTGAGCAGAGGCCACTGAGTAAGATCCATTCTGCATTTGCTTGTTATATGATAGCCATTACCTTGCTGGGTTCTTTTTGTTTCTTGTTGTATCTTAGACCTTATCAAGGAATTTTATCATTTGATTCATCTTGAATTGCAAAAGCTTCAGTGGCATTCTGTTCTGTTCACTCCAGCCGGGTTAGCAATCATTTTACGCAGTTACAAGATGTGTTAAGATGCTGTTATCATATAGAACAGTTTAAATATACTTTTTCACCAACAGGTTCAGCAATGTCCTTTTGATGCTTAGAGTTTCTTAGAATTTAGCTAATATCTTCAGTGCAGTGTTTGGCTCATATCCCTATGATAAAGTGTTCTTTTGAAGGACTGACTAGTAGATACTTGACAAGGTGATTGCTATGAGCTTTAAAAGTGTTTGCCTAACTTATTAAAATGGGTTAAAAATTAATATTTAATTTACCACTTGACAATTGACATCATATAATTAGACCAGTTTCAATCTATGTGCATATGATAATCTCTCGGATGTATTTCATATCACTAAACTAAACACTAAATTCAGGTGTGTAACTGAAGTACTAGTTTAACAAGAATATATATATTGTTTATTTTGAATGCTCATTGATTTCTTGGTCAAGAAACTCAAATGTTTTCCTTACATGATAGCTTCTATTACCATTTAATCATATCTGATTCTACGGATATCCACGAAGAAAGAAAATATCAAATAGATATAAGATATGCGAACTTACGAATTTTAGTTTTTTATAAGATATGGGAATACAATATGTATATTTGGAAAGAAAATATCAAATAGATATAAGATATGCGAATATACGAATTTTAGTTTTTTATAAGATATAGGAATATAATATGTATATAAAATATAAGATATGGAGACATTATAATTTATAAAAGTGTTTGTGCTTTTTAAACTAATAGAATAGTAAATATTCTAGTTAAGTTTTTTAAAAGGATAATTCAAGAATTTGGGACAAATATCTTGATGGAATCAGGAAAGGATTCAATCTTGGAGTTGGATAGAATGTTTCTTATTAGAAATAATTAAATAAATTAAATAAGAGTGGTTCACAATTTCAATGGTTCAATTCGCTATGTGAAAGGGTGTTGGAGTAAGAGGTACTTTAAAGCGAAAAAAAAAAATAAAAATAACATATTAAATAGACTAACTACTATTAATTTATAATTGTTTATTTTTTATCATGTGTGAGACTGTAAATTTTATTATTTCAATTTAATAATGATTAGATTTTTACTTATTTATTTTTAAATTTTTTATTTTAAAAAAAATTGATCCAGAGTAAAATATTTAAAAAATAAAAAGATAATGAAATAAAAAGATCCAAGCCAATAAATAATTTTCAAATCAATCACAGAAAATGTTAATAATAAAAAGATAATGCTAACTAACCAATAACTTTCTTAAAATAAAAACAATAATAATATAAGCATAACGAACACGCCAACCCAATAAAAAAAACTCTCCGGGGAAGGGTGCGCAGTGTTCCACCACGAAGAAGCTCGTTAACGTTATTGTAACCCTAACTAGGGTTTCTTTTTTCTTTATCGCGTTCCATTTTCTTTTTTGATTCTTCATTGGATTTGGGGATTTTCGTCCAATCGCAGCACTGGATCCGTATCGTTTTCCTCCGTCAACCGACCCCCCCTTTGCTCGATCGTTCGGCGATCTCGGTAACATGTACGGTCCGAGAGGGTAAGGCTGCCATAACTTTATCACTTTTTGTTTCCGTCTCTATTTGATTCGAATTTCCGTTTATTGTACCATTATGCTGAGCTCAATTTCTTTTTTTTTTCTGCTCGATTTGTTCTCTGTTTTTTTTATTGTTTTGATATTAATCTGGAGTTAGGTTTCTGGTGGCGATGCTTATCTGATTTGAGGTTGTGTTTTTGTGCATCTGAGTTTTGAAAAGGAAAAGATCATTCTTTTAAGTTTTTTGCAGTGATATTCTTATCAATTTTTTTTTTTAAATTAGAGGGAAGAGTGGCTGTGTTAAATGAGAGTAGTTTTATTTACATGTGGGCTAGAATCTGATAGAGGAGTGGATTTTGGCTATGTATATCAATTTTACGTATAGAGCTATGTTTTTTGGATAATCTATATCCCATGTGCTGATTTAAGTTACCTATGTATTTTGTGATTCTTACTGAAAAATTAATAGGGAATAACCGACTCTTTGTTGTTTGTGTTGATTTTATATACATCTTTGATTAGCTTCCTTGGGCTTTGTTAGTTTAAGGGTAGGTATCTCTACTGTTAACTTTGAGTCGCATTCTCTGAAAGATATATGTTTGTGGACCTTTTATTGGTAATACTGTGTTCTATTGGTATAGCTAGTTGATATATAGTTACTGCCTTCTATATTGTTTGGTTTTGGGAGTTTTAATCAATATGATATATTTTATTACATTAGGAATTAGAATTAGGTGTCAGGGAAAGTGTGGGTTGGGTTTGGCTTTATTAACATGTTGAGTGGGGGATTCTTTTTTTTATGGGTATGGAAATTTGAAGGGCAATGTTGGGAAGCGGGGGGGTTTCGGACGGGTACGAGGTTGGCTCAAAGAGACAAAGAATGATGGAATCCAATCCATACTTCGCAGTGAGCAGCGGAACAGGCAGCTTTCAACCCTATGGATACGGTGGTGGCTTCCAGCCCCCTCCTCCATTTCCTGTGGTTCGTCTCAGGGGACTTCCATTCAACTGCACTGACATTGACATCCTGAAGTTCTTTGCTGGACTGACCATTGTGGATGTGTTGCTTGTCAACAAGAGTGGACGATTCTCAGGAGAGGCCTTTGTAGTCTTTGCAGGAGCAATGCAGGTTGAATTTGCTCTACAGAGAGACCGGCAGAACATGGGTCGCAGATATGTGGAAGTCTTCAGGTGCAAGAAGCAAGATTACTACAATGCTGTTGCATCTGAGGTCAATTATGAAGGAATATACGATAATGACTACCATGGAAGCCCTCCTCCATCTCGGACCAAAAGGTTCAGCGATAAAGATCAGATGGAATACACTGAGATATTGAAGATGCGTGGACTTCCATTTTCAGCTACTAAAGCTCAAATTATTGATTTTTTTAAAGATTTCAAGCTGATAGAAGATAGGGTACACATTGCTTGTCGCCCAGATGGAAAAGCTACTGGAGAGGCTTATGTGGAGTTTGTTTCCCCCGACGAGGCCAAGAGAGCAATGTGCAAGGATAAAATGACAATTGGATCAAGGTACGTGGAGTTGTTTCCTTCGACAACAGATGAAGCTAGGCGGGCAGAATCAAGATCAAGGCAGTAACAGATATACACTTCCGCTAGGGACTGTGTATCTTACTTTAGGTCCTGAAACATTGTTATATTTTCTGGTACTATTACTACACTGTTTAGCTTTAGATTATGGTGCTTATGGTATTAGTTCAACTTGCTAGCTATATTTCAATGTCTCTGAATTGCATGCATTAATTTATGATTAATAGATAAGATCCATAACAGTGGTCATTAGTGGACTGTTCTCTAGAATTAAACAGTTTAGTTGTGTATGTCACAATCAAGATTTTGATCGGAACTATATGCCTACCTGTTTCACAGACTGGCCGTTGGCCAAAAGTTACTTCGATCAGCATGTGGCTCGACGAATGTGGTGCGGTAGTGTGCCATTTTACAGAACCCATGTCAACCTAACCGTTTCACGAGTTTTGCTTAGGCCTGGCCAATAAAAAAGGGCTCACATGCTATTTACCAGTTTGGTTTTTCTTTTTATTTTTAGTGTCCTTTTAA
The DNA here is from genome assembly GCF_000817695.3 of Arachis duranensis. Taxonomy (NCBI): domain Eukaryota; kingdom Viridiplantae; phylum Streptophyta; class Magnoliopsida; order Fabales; family Fabaceae; genus Arachis; species Arachis duranensis. Next base: position 11,365,506 of record NC_029772.3, on the reverse strand, counting down.
GATATTTGAACTGAATAGTGAAATCAGGAATGGGCTTATCGACATCGTTATTCCTGTCACTAGTCACTAGCTGGTGGAGAATTGATGTTTTACATAAAAATAGTTGTTTCCAAAGTACACTATGGCCTCGAACAGATTCTTCTTCAGATTGTGACCTAACTCGCCTTCAACCCTCAACTGAATTCAACCATTTTAACTTAATGAATTAAGGGGATTAAATGTGAGTTTGATTGGATTAAACGATGCATAAAAGGACTGTTTAGTAGAGTTTTTTTTTTTTTTTCTTTAAAGGAACTTTTTTTAAGGGGGATATTCATCATTCAAAATAGGAAACTAGGAATTTGATAACAAAAATGTATATTGTCTGTGGTGGAGGTTCAATATTTCTATCAGATGAATCATTATGTGAAAATGATGAGGTTTTGAACATTACGTGAGAATGATAGTAGAAGACCAGAGGTTTGGAACATTGTGTGAGAATGATAGTAGAAGACCAGAGGTTTGGAACATTGTGTGAGAATGATAGTAGAAGACCAGTGTTTTTAGCAGATCTACGTGAAAATGGTGGTAAATGGTCAGTATTTTTTACAGAGTAAAAAAGGAAAGTAAATTTTTTTTAAATTAATTTTTTTTTTAAGTAAGTGGTTGAATGACTTATTGAAAAGCAGAGAAGTCATATATTTCTACTTCAAAAAACTGCAAATTAACTTTTTAAGAAGTTAAAAGTTTTTTTTAAAATAGTGTCAAACATGCAGATTGTGACTTTTCATAATTCAAAAGTAAAAAAAAAAAGGTAGCTTCTATTACTTCCCAAACGGGCTCTAAGTCCTATAGTTATATATACTCGGAAATTTGTTGGGGATCTATTAGTAATTTAGAGTTCAAGAGGGTATAATGTATTTATTTTGGCTGAAGTGCTTTCAACCAAGTTTTAGGAGTTAGTTTGTACAATCCAAACTTGATGCCAGTTAAGGAGATTTTGCGAAGTGCAACTAAATCTCCATAAAGCGCAGATAGATGTAACAAATTTGTCTTCTTGAGGTCTGACTTGTGGAAAAGAACAAAACAATTTAGATAGTGAATTTGATCCAATTAAACACTTACATGAGGAGATTGATAAATGTTGATTTATTCCATCAATTTTTAGTTTTTTACCCAACTTTAAAAACAAAAATTCTTTTAAATTAAATAAAAAAAATTGAGTTCCATTCTAACCTCTATCTCCCTCAATTCCCCAACCCCTCTAAAAAAAAAAAACCTTCAAAACCCCAAAACCATAAAACAAAAAGAACAAAAAGCTTAGATTCTTCTTTTGACCAACTTAAACATTTAGTAATATTTTATTATATTTATACGACTCACTTTGTTAGCTCACACATTTGCTTCGATTTTGAGGGTTTTTTTTATTGTTGAATCATTTATATCATAACCACTTTTTATACAAAAAATTGTTTTATAGAGTTTAGAAATTATTCATTATATATTTGCATATATTTATAAAATTCTCAGTAGAATAATCAATTATCAAAATAAATGTGAATGAGAGGTCAATTGTGTTTCTAGTTTCTACAAGGATAAATGATTTTTTGTATTTATATAGTATAATTATATTTTTAACCTTTTAATAAATAATTTATTCTTTATTTTATTTTCGGTAATACTAGAAAAACAAAAAACAGTCAACCTAAACAGTTTAAATTTCTCTTATTTAATATTTATTTATTATAAAATACATTAAATAAAATTAAAAATAATAAATTTTGACAGTTTTTATTAATATTTTTTATTATAAAATATTTTCGTATTTTTAAACAAAAAGGAATGTAAATGAATAAAACTGCTCCGTATCTGAATTAAAATAGAGGATCTAAACACAACACAGAAAATGGAAAACAATAAATGAAAATAAGTGAAAGATAATTAAAAAAATCCTAAAAAGATAGAAAGGATAACCAAAACAAGAAAGTACATCAATAAAATGCATGTGGCCAAAAACCAAAAGAATTTAGATTGTACATTTGACCAACTTAAAGGATAGGATTATACAATTAATTATATGTTTTTTAAATAAAAAATTTTAATAATGTTAAATTGACAAAAAAATAATCAGTTAATTCATGAATGTTTTTTATTCTAATATATATTTTATATAAATAATTAATTTTATGATTAGTTTTTTGTCTTCATGTAATATGATTTGTATTAAATTTACACGACTCTTTAATTTATATGATTCGCTTACCTGCATAGCACTTATATTGTATTGAAGCTACTAAGTAAGAATTATTAAATAATTTAATATATTTAATTAAATTATATTTAACTATTTTTAATTATTATCTTGAATAGTTATCTTTTTTATTAGTGAATATTTTTATAAATTTTCTATAATAGTTTAGTCGACACAATTTTATACCTTATTTTATATGAAGTTAACTTTGATTTATTTAACTAAATTTTCTTTAGATAAAAAGTTGATAATAAAAGAACCAATTCAAATTCGGATCTAAATACAAAACTAAATAAATAAATAAATAAATAAAAGATGAAAAAAATCAATTTCACTTACATCTATATTTTTTATAATAAATATCATTTTATATTAATATTTTTCAATAATTAAACACTAACAACAAAACTGAAAAAAAAAAATTCCTTCGACATGATCCTAAAAGTGATATAAAATGACCAAACAACACAGACAAGAAGATCATGCACCTGCAAACAAACTCCAAAACCTCGTCTTTTGTCTCGTTGTTTCTCCCTTTTATCACCACAACGACACTGTTCCTGCTTCGTACCCAATAGTGATGGTAGCATCTTCAACCTCGCCATGAAGAACACCTTGCTCACCACCCTCCTAGTCTTCAAGAACACCATTAGAGAAGGTAACCACCTCAACCCCACCATGCACTTCACCTTTCATATTATAGATTCTCAACTTTCATGCCTCATTTTCACATAAAGTTTCCTTTTTCCCTCCATTTCATTGGGAAAAAATCGATTTTTTATTGATGGGGTTGTGCAAAATTGAGGTTTTTCTTAATTTTTTCTCTGTAATTTTTTGGGGTTTTTTTTTTTGAGTAAATTTTTGCAGAGTTGATCAGGAGTGTGCATGTATACCAAATAAAGGATGGGAAAGTAAGGGAAGTTGAAAGAGAGTTTGTGTTCTCAGAGAGTGGCTCCTATGGCGAAATGAGGTCCACACCAATCCTCAGATTGCAGAAGAAGCTTTGTGTTGCTGAAGTTTCTGAAGGGTACCAAAATGGAGTGTGGCTTTGTATCTTTTCCTTTCATAGAAATCACAAGCCTCAATTTTCCAGCATTCCAAACTTGCTTTTGCTCTCAAGGTATATATATAGATAATATCTGCTCAAGTCCCTATCTAAAGTTGCTGAAACTTTTTGTATCTGTTCTTAGATTGTGTATTTGCTTTTGGTCATGATTATTGCTATATTATGAAATGCCTTAAGATAGAAAATGCAGAGGCATGAGACTGAGACCAGAGAATATATTTGTGTCACTGTCTCAATTCCCCTGGTCCCCAACTTTTGGATGGATACCAAATTGGGCATATTTTGTCTTAGGACAGCGACATTATGCATTTTCTATGTCTATCTGCATATCCTTCTTTAAAAGTATGAAACAGGGCTATTAGTTCTCACAATTTATATCTTGTTTGGTCCTAAAATGTGAGAGAGAGGGGGAAGGGGGAAGGGGGTTCCTTTTTAAGTTAGATAGCTTAGTCCTTGTCATAATGATTGGAATTGGTTAGCCATGGTACTGAGAATGCTCAGAAACCATGTTTTGAGTAGGGTTCAATCTGAATTTCAACTTAATCCAATATGTTAAGCGAAATTGCATTAAGTCACATTTTGACATGATTTTCAGTCTCACCTCTCACACCACGAATTGAGCCAAAGTTAAAAGATGGTTATATTTCTTTTCCCTGGTAAACCAAACCAAGATTTGCGAAATCGGTACCAAATGTGGAACTAGCTATAGTACTATTACGAGATTTCTTTAGCAGCGTGGAGACTATTTGGTGATAGTGGAATACTTATGCTATCATGAAAAAAATTAAGCTTTTCAAATTTCCAGTCCCCCTCTTGGCTTCTTGTTTCTGGACTTTTCTGATTGTCTTGTGAAAATATCGGAAGGGTACCAAAAGCAAAAAGTCGAAAACATCTGTGAAAATGATTCTTGTTTCAATAAATAATATATTTTAACTTGACTTCTTTTGCAGAACGAACATAATATGTTCGCTTATTCATTTGCTGAATTGGATACAGATTTTACTATTGTCATCTTTATGTGACTGGTCTATCAAGGAATAAACGATATGATCTAATTTAAATTTTTGGGTTTGGGGGCATAGGGGAATCAATAAAAGGTAAAGAGAAGGGAATGGAGTTGTGCAATTCCCTTCCAATCTCCACTCTCATAAAAATGACAACTTTTCTTTTTGGTTACAAAGTGGAGTATCAGCAATAGTAAATTGAAAAATCATTATCATGAAATGTTAAACAACACTAGAGAAAGTATTATTCACAATTTCTTCTTATTAACATCCATTAGTGGGGAACCTTTGCCTTACAACCCCTCTCCTACCCTCTCCTTAAAACTGGCATTTACTCAAAGAGTCATACATATCATGCCAGGCATGGCATTATTTGTAAAATGATTGATTTTGTGTTTTGAATGTCACTTGTGCTTCACGTCAAGTGAAAGTACCAACTTAATTAATAGCATTGTTGATTTGTTCAAATCATTATGCCTCCTCCAATTGATAGAATGTTTTGTTTCCAATTGTTTTTAACTGTCTGTAATGAACTTTCAGAAACCTGAAGCTTCGGACAATCCCAACCTTGCTGAGAGACCTCCGTGTGATATACAAATTGGAAAAAGACAAAGATGTTCTATCAGACTCCACAGGGGAAGAACGCCAAGGAAACAACAAAGATTCCCAACCATTGAGAAAAGTGGTTCCCGTGTTAACTCAGGACCTGAATTTTCTTCCTTATGAAGATGACATGTCCGAATCACCAGACAACAAGCTAGATGTCCAAGCCTTGCCAGGTTTACTCTCAATTACTCTTAATAATCTAATGACACAAACTATTTAGCATGAAATGATTTTGCACAGTTATTGACTTAATCAATCTTCCAATCTGCAAATTCACCATGTTACAATATGTCCTAATTTTGTCTGTCACAGCAATATTGTTTTTTTGTTTCGTAACTGGATTCTATAGTTTCGTAACCTGTGAATACTTTTTAATCAAATCCAGAAAATATTTGTAATGAAACGCATACGGAGTTCCCTCCTTTTTCACATATCGTGCTATTAATTTAAATTTTGTATATTGTATGCTTCTGAATTTGAAGGTACATTGCAACTTTGTGCTCTGTGTTAACTTAAGTAAATTTCTGCCAAGTGGTCTCTGATTATCTGTATGTATTGTGCGGAGGAGAGGACACCGAGTTAAAACGGAATAGATTCTCTCAACATGCATTAGTAGTCTTTCTAATGTTGTTAGGCATACCATATGTAAAGGTTAACAGCTAATAATTGAGGTCAACAGATGCAGATTCTGCAGAAAAGAAAAAACGTGCATCTAGTGACCGGGTAGCAAAAATAACGTTATCAGAGTTAGTCAAGTATTTTGATATACCGATTGTAGAAGCGTCAAGAAGGCTAAATGTTGGACTAACAGTTCTGAAGAGGAAATGCAGAGAATTCGGTATTCCTCGCTGGCCTCATAGGAAGATCAAATCACTTGACAGTCTCATTCATGAAATTCAGGTCAGTTTCTTCTCTTTCCTATTACAAATACTATTCAATGAAGAGCACTTTGGTGAAAGCAAGTAATAGTACTTTGAATTGAAGCATTTAAATTTTGGAGTAATCTCCCAATCTCATCCATGAACAAAACCTCAGGGACCAAGTAGTACCTCAATCTTAAAGTGGCAAATTTGTCTCTCATCGGATAAGTTTGCCCCAAAATAAACGGGCATATTAGTCCTCTTGTACATATACGAATTTCATACGGAAGACCTAAATTAACACCCTTTTTCAAATGGTGAGGAAAAATTTGTCATTTATGAATTTTAGGGAGACTTTATCCTCTTTATTTATTTATTTATTATTAATTTGTCAAGATTTCACCTAGAAAATGAAGTGGTTTCAGCCATTCCTTAATGCCTACTTTTGTCAAATTTGCATCACTTTGTGGTTGTGTCCATTCAAATCTAACCAGCTGTATCATATTGCTTCTTAGTCATTGTGAACTATACACTATAAGTCTATAAGTGGGGTTGCTGCTTTTCTTTTTCATGATTTATTGGTTTCTTAGTGCATCATTCCTACCCATGCTTTTGATATTTTGGTAGTTTTAAATACAGTATTTGGGAGGTTTATTTCTTGCATTTATGCTTCACTATTGTTGAGTGGCTCTCGAACATAAACCGAATTTGTAGGAAGAAGCGAACAACCAAGAATCGGATGACAAGGCTGCAGCATTGGCGGCAATAGAGAAACGAAGGATGTTGGAGAGCGAAAAGGAAAACATAGAAAGGAAACCATTCATGGACATACAAAGTGAGACCAAGAAGTTGAGGCAGGACATCTTCAAGAGAAGGCATCGGGCGCGAGCTCAGGTCAAACATAATTCGACTGTCTCCGGCAGCAGCAGTAGCAACAAAACTACCATTGAAACTTGAAGGTTTCATATTGAAAATTATGCATCTCAAGGTTCTAAATTATAATTTTAGTCCACATTGGAAGTACTACTCTTTGAGGACTTCATACCCTTTTCTCTCCTATAAATGCTTTTTATTTAGCCTCAAGAATTTTCTCTGTATTCACCTTTCTTAGTTAGAAATTCAGGTGAATTTTTTTTTTTTTATTTGAACCAGCAACTAGGCTGTGTTGGAATTTTCCTTTAAAACATTTTTCTATAGAACTATGCCTTTAGACTATTTACCTTTGTTTTTTATGTTAGGTGCCATTGCAAAATGCAAAATTATTATAAATTTGACTTTTTTTTTTGAGTCCTCTCAAAAAAGTTGTATAGTATTCTGCACAATTTTGGATTGGATAAGGTAGTTAAGTAAAATTATTATATCTTAAAACTCATGATTTAAGAATTTGGCTCTCAATTTGTATATTTGGAGCACCAACCATTCCCCATTATATTATTCAGTTATGTTAGATGCACTTATTTTGTAAATGGGATTAACTTATATGTCCAATGATAAATGATGAATAAATTAACAGTGTCTCATGTAAAATGAGTAAATAATAAATATTTATATTATTAATAATAATTAATTTATTTGTCTAATGTCTATTGAAGTCAAAAAGGGCTACCACATGATTTATTTCATATAGTTGAGAAAGCATATAATATGGGTGCAGCATTTGATGTGCCATGGTCCACTTACTTTTGACAAATTAATTTTTTGTCAAAGTACTGCCACTGGTTTTCTCACCTTTGATTTCTTTATTTTATTTTTATTTTTTGCTATTGCTTGAAACTAGTTTGATACTTTCTTATTTCTTTTAAACAAGAAATGAACTTTGTTTATTATAAATTATGGAAAAGAAAATAAATTGAGTAATGTTTAATTTGATAGTGGATTGATTCAACTTAAATATTAGATAATAGGAAACATTTTAGATGCATAATGCATTGAGTTTAATTTAATCTGTCATATATTAGGATAATTTAATAGTATGAATTTTAATCATAAAAATAGGGCCTAGATTTATACAAGGCATTTTTTTAGATAATCCTTGATGTGAAAATTCATATGCAGTTATTTTTATATAAAATCCATAATCAAAAGTCATTAGATGACAATCATCAAACAATTTTTTACTATCAATTTTATATGAAGATAATTGTACGTATATAATAGTGCTTTCTAATTTTAGTCAAGTCTTTGTTACTGATTGATGTTTTTTTTTGGGAGGAGACTGAAATTGTTGATTAACAGAAATCACATTGAATAATCTATTTGTGATAAAGTGATTGCTATGATTAATAATAGGTGAAATTATCTTTTGGCAAAGTAAACTATTTGCCTTTTTTTGTTCTTGTTATCAAATAAATTATATAACTTCTGTATGTATTAAAGGGCATAATATTTATTAAGGTGTCTCTTTCAACTTTAAAACTATATAATCTTATGTTAGTAATATGACTTTTCATGATTAACTTTAAACATTTGATAAATTATTCTCTAATCTCTATCAAAAGTCACATACAAACGAATACTTGCCATTTTATCAGTTGCCATAAGAAATTAAGAATTAAGGAGAAATTGCTATTTAATTCAATTTCACAGTAATTTCAGATTGATAATTGTTACATAATCATATATGACCACATAGAAAATGAATTTGGTGACATAGTGTTAGGTTTTAGTCATGCTTGTATAGTTGTATTGTAATTTGTATCCTAGTTAGGAAGGAAGAAAACAACTTCCAAGGTGGGTTTGACTAGACACTCCTCACGCGGCCGTTGACTCTAAATACATACATTTATATATTTTTTATGTGTAAAAATAATATTTGTAACCATTTTTATCTCTAGGAAAAGGATTATACAATATTTTTTTTTCTATATAATTTCTTTCACTTCTTTTTTATTTTTTTTATTCAAGAGTAAATTTTTTCACCTTGTTAATCATCTTTAAAGGAAAAAAATTCAATTTTAATTAATATTTATTTAATATTTAATAAATATTAGTGAATAATTGCATAAAAAGTATTAACATCGAAATTAAGCTAAAAAATAAATATAAAAGAAAAAGTGTCCAAAATGAAACTTTTATAAATTTTACCTCCTTAAAGAGCAAAGAGACAAGAGCATGCAACAGAATTTTGAGAATTGTAAAACAGATAAAAAGGAAGTTGCTAAAAATATGTAGTTGTTATTATCATCAAAGAAACATCTTGGTATGTTCATTGATGGATGTGTAAGTAACAGAGAAAATCAAATCCAACCCCTCAGTCAAGAAAATACACATAATCAAAAAGACAAATACACTTCTTTCTCCATCTCTCTTTCTCTTTCTCTCTCTCTCTCTCTCTCTGGTGATTTGGTGAATAGTAATCTGCTCTTACTTTCTTCTTTTCCTTTGGGGAATTTTATGGTTCTGTTTTTCCTTCATCAACACCATTTCTAACCAAACCAAACAGAAGAGGAAGAGAAAGAGAAAGAGAAAGAGAGAGTGAAAGAGAGAGAGCTTCACATGGGTCAATGCTTTGGCTCTCTCTCTTCTGCTCAAAACCCTTCATCCTCTACCCTCTCCAAGGCTCAGTATTCAGGTAAAGTTTCTCAATTTTCCTTCTTTTTTTTCCTTCCACTGAAAATTCAGCCCAAAACAAATCATGGGTAGTTACTCTTTTCCTCTAATTCTCCTCAGAAAATGCGAAGTTTCAATTTTTGTTCCCCCTATGTTTGGTGTTAGATCATTCACTGTACATGAAAAACTACATACCAGGGTAAAATTGTACAA
>NC_029772.3:11355536-11355896 GCF_000817695.3 Arachis duranensis | reverse complement strand
GGTTAATTTTTCACAAGTATCTCTTGCACAATTGTTTCAAGGCTCTGACACGAAAAGTTCAATTAGGATTCAAAGTTGATCACTTGTTGGGGGGACTAGTGATCTCCAATGGTTGCATGGATACAACTTTGTTCACTTTTATTTTCTCATAATTATGTATAAATTAGAGGCATCATATTTGAGTATATTAGGAAATACCTCTTAAAAATGGAACTTTAAAATGTTATCTCATTTATTTGTAGTATAATTTGGAGAATTATGATTGAAAGAAGCTCAATTTATGAGTGTACTCCTTTGATTATAGTAAAAAGAGTTTACATTTTTCACATAATTGTAATTGTATTTGTGTTCTTGTTCTTT
>NC_029772.3:11324698-11355469 GCF_000817695.3 Arachis duranensis | reverse complement strand
GGCGACCACCGCTAGCAGCGCCGGGAAGAGCCAGTTCTCGGAGATTGCAAGCGGCAGCATCATCGATGACGGGACTAGTTCGCTTCCATCTTCAAGTGGCCAGATCCTGGAGAGGCCTAATTTGAAAGTGTTCAGTTTCGGGGACCTGAAATCCGCGACAAAGAGCTTCAAATCAGATACATTGCTCGGTGAAGGTGGGTTTGGCAGAGTATATAAAGGGTGGTTGGATGAGAAGACACTCACACCAGCAAAGGCAGGGTCAGGGATGGTGGTTGCTATCAAGAAATTGAACTCTGAAAGCACTCAAGGGTTTCAAGAGTGGCAGGTTTGTTGAATTGAATTCCAAAACTTTAATTTTCTTAATCTTTCAATATTTGGTAATTGATGCTAGTATAGTTGTTATTGTTATTGTTATTATTATTAGTAGTAGTATTATTGCTACTACTACTACAATTATGGTTTTGCTATATAGTGCCCTTAGGACATTGGTTAGGTTTCAAATTATAGAAATTTTATGGTGCTTCTAATGCTTCTTAAAAATTGTTTTTTTTTTTTTTTCTTTCAATTAAAAGTTTCTATTTTGGAAACCTTTAATCAATGCCACTGAATAACAGAACCCTTGTTATTATTGTCTCACATGCTAAGTACTAGGGGTAGAGGTGGAAAGTAATTGTGGTGAAAAAGATTATAGAGCTCTTGTTTAGTTGTTGTCAACACTTGATCTCATGATTAACTTAAATGGTAAAAAAATAAAATGGAATCTAGGTAATTTAGGAGATTAATTTTTTATAATATGAAGTGTTTTATATTGTTAATGTATTATATCTTTTTTTTTGGTATAACCTATAAAATATTCATAATGGTGTGCCTATAAAATTAAATCCTTAACCTTATACAAGGTGTAAATCATAAATGGTTTACTGCATAATATAACTCCTACATTCTATAATTATATATTTTTGTTAAGATTATTATTATTATGAGGTTGAAGACTATGCTTTGAAAGAGAACTTGAAATTCTTGATTGAAAATAGTGGTGACCATGAATATGCAATGTAAATGTGGAGAGGCACAGCTGTGGTTGATGCAGACGGTTCATTAAAAATGGATTCCTTATTCTACAAGCAAACTATATAAAAACATCACATTTATGGAATATGGTCATGGAATGTAGCAGGAAAATTCATTGTGGTCCCCACTTAGATGACCTGTCCTTCTTCCATCCATTGATGATCCAACAGGAAACTTTGGATATTAACAGTTTAAAATAAGTTGTCTTAGTTTCCACATATTTGAATACTTGACTACAAATTGATTTTCAAGATAAGCGTTTACTTTTTCATAAAAAGACAAAAAATTTGAAGTAGCTTTGCAAAATCCCTCTTGACTTTTCCTCAAAGAGGGGGAGGAAAAAATAAATAAAAAGAATTAATCATGTTTTGTGCATGTTATATAAATATAGTAAAGTAATTAGTTGAGGCATTGAGGCACATGAGATATTTTCATTTTGCAAAATAGTGTGGACTTTTATACATTTTATGAATGTGAAGAGAGCATAGTACAAAACACAGATTGCTATAGAAAGTTAAGTGATCATGTTTTCTTCTTATATTTGTGTATTGTAGAGATAATAATAATAATAATAATATAATAATAATTTTGTTTGTCACAATTTTTGTGCAGAAGTTTCAACTTAGTGATCTGATTTTTGTTATGCTTCTTTGTTGATTTGGCAATGTGCAGTCAGAAGTAAACTTCTTAGGAAGGCTTTCTCACCCGAACCTGGTAAAGCTATTAGGGTACTGTTGGGACGACGATGAGCTTCTACTTGTGTATGAGTTCATGCCAAAGGGGAGCTTGGAGAATCATCTTTTCAGAAGTATGAACTGAAACTCTTTCCAAATGAGGAAAAGAAAAACTATATTGGTTGTGGATTTGTACCTCATTTGCTTTCTTTTGTTTTGTTCCTAAGCAGGGAATCCTAACATAGAACCACTTTCATGGAACACCCGAATTAAGATAGCTATTGGCGCAGCAAGGGGCCTCGCTTTCTTGCACGCTTCCGAAAAACAAGTCATATACAGAGATTTCAAGGCTTCAAATATACTACTTGACGGGGTCAGCTATATTATGCTAGTTCATTCGTTTCTTAATCTTGTTGTTCTTAGTTTATTTTCCTTCATGCAAAGAGAAAAAAGCCTAAACAAATGGTTCTAGACCACAATCTTGACCATATTTCGTGATGTTATGTCCACATAGTTCTGAAGTAATCAAAGTTGATGATCTTTACTAGCATACTAAATTCTACAGATCAATATGACAACTTATTGTTCTGTCTCCTGCAGAATTACAACGCGAAAATATCGGATTTCGGCTTGGCTAAATTGGGCCCTGCTGTGGGAGCATCACATGTAACTACCAGAGTCATGGGCACATATGGCTATGCTGCTCCGGAGTACATTGCAACAGGTAATTATATGTATATATAGTTTGCAATTCACTCATCTTTTGACTTATGCTGCATGAACTTGAATATAAATGCTATGCTAAGTAAGAACGAAACAGGCAGCTCCGGTGCTTAAGGCTCTCATCCCCTGAGAGACTGATTTTAGGATCCAAACCTGTGATCGATAGGTCAATATGATAGCCTTGTTATTATGTCAACTCTTACTTTTATGAAGTCTAAATGCTTGGTCATGTTTAGACTGAATTAATCTAATTGCATATAAAATTTATGCAAAAATTAGAGAAGTGATCTCATTCTTTATTTATGTTTTTGCAAAAAAAGGTTGACATGAACACACACTATTGTTTGAGACTCACCAACAACTAACATGGCTGCATGCAATGCAAAATTGTAATCATTATTTAACAGGTCACTTGTATGTGAAGAGTGATGTCTACGGCTTTGGCGTAGTTCTACTTGAAATGATGTCAGGCTTGCGCGCGCTCGATACAAAGCGGCCGACAGGGCAACAGAATCTGGTTGAATGGGTTAAGCCTAATCTCTCCAACAAGAGAAAGTTGAAAACCATAATGGATGCTAGGATTGATGGCCAATATTCACAAAAGGCGGCGCAGCAGGCGGCGCAACTCACTCTGAAATGCTTGGAACCGGACCCCAAAAACCGACCGTCGATGAAAGAAGTTGTGGAGGCATTGGAAGCCATAGAATCAATGCAAGATAAATCCAAGGAGTCCAAGAATAGAGGTTCTCATTCTTCTGCAGCCTCTAAGAGTCACCATCATTCAAGGCAAAGAGTTTCAAAAGCAAAAGTATGAGAAAAAAATTGTGAAACATTTGGCAAAATGATCTTATTGAATAGTAATATATGATCCAATCAATATGAATTTTTAATTTTTAATTTTATTTTAATTTATTTGTTTCCTTTGACCTGGTTGGAGGGTGAGATTATTAACAACCCTGTTACAACTTACAACTGTATGATTGTTTTTTTTTTTTTTACTTTTTGTTGAAATATTAACATTTTTGCAAAGTGGGAAAAAAAATTCGTTTACTTTGTAAACTGTGGATTATTCTAAAAGACTGACATTCTTTAATCTTTTCCTCACTATCACTTTTTTTTTTTCGTCAAGATTGTTTAAGACTCGCTATATATACTTAGTATCCTTATCCTATTTATTTATGAAGAGAGTTATGTTATTCGTACCTATGAAAGTTAATTTATTATACTCACTCTTTCTAGAATCAAAGTTCAAAGAATATCACATGATCATAACAATCAAACTCTACAGAAAGTACATACTTTTTAGGACATTTTCTAGTTATTGCTGATCGATAATATTAGGGAAACAAAATAATATTAAGGAGACAAAATAATTAGTTTAAATAATTTAAATTTATTTTATTTAATATTATTTATTATTGGATGCATTAAACAAAACCAAAAGTAATAAGTTTTAGTAGTTTTTGGTTAATATTTTTTGTTATCAAATATTTTTTATTACTAATATACAACCTTCTCTTTTCAACAACTCACTTTATTTGCTAATATTTTGGTAGAAAAATGTTTAATTATACTCATATAAAGAATGACACATTTTAAAAAAAATCATAAATTAACTAGACTTAAATAAATGGAGTAATCAAGTTATTCATCCGTTTAAATAAATATCGAGAGATTCGAATCAGGATCATTCATTTTTTGCTACATATACTCATGAATTATGCACATTATTATCAATTTATCATGTACTTATTACATGTTTAATTATAAGTTGTCTTTAACTATATACTTAAAATCATCATTAACTAATCCAATTTTCATAATGACTTTACTGTACAGTTAACTTTTTTCTCATTAAGCAGAGTCAAGTATATATACCTTATTAAAAAATAGAGAGTCAATTATATATATAGGTTAACTTTAATATATTATTTATAGTTTATGACACAATACAACTAATGTTAGTATATTATTTACATATGGTTTAATTAATCATAGTTTCACTGAGGAAAAAACTTGATCAAGAAGTTATTTGATAATAATAATAATAATAACAGAAAAATACAATGCCTCACACTATTTTCATGTTTCATATTCATCAGTTGCTCACATGAAAAGGATAGAAATAAAGTAATTCTATGCGGATAGGGAAAATGCTTTTACCTAAATCTAAGCCATAATCTTGCCACCTTAGACGCTTTAGAAAAATAAAATAAAATTACGTAAAATATTTGACACCGTCAATAAATAAAAATTAATTCTATAAATATAACATTTCTGAATAGTGTAAATAATCATGTGTGAAAAGACGAGTACCAAATAAGACATATATATGTTTATATTATTTTATTCTTTTTTTAATCTGCCTCCACCAAAGTTTCCTATTTATTTTTGAATCTTCCATCATTCTATATTATTGTCAAGGTCTTTCTCTCTTTGTTTGAAGGTATAATAATAATAATAATGCAGATAAGTAACGGTTACACAGTGCACTTGTTAGAAGGGTTATATTGTTATCTAAGAAGACTTCTCTTTAAAGTGTTATGTGTTGGGGAAGTGCCAAATCACATTGCATTCATAATGGATGGTAATAGAAGGTTTGCAAAGAAGAACAATTTGGCTGAAGGTGAAGGCCACAAAGCTGGATTTTCAGCTCTCTTATCCATCCTCAGGTATCAACATAATACTACACTTTTTATTTTATCCAAAAATAGAAAATTCTTGTATTTTCTGTATTTTCAAAAGATATGTGACCTAACAAAAAGTTGGCAAAATGTTTTTCACTGTCGTATAATCACATCTGTCCTTTGAATGATAATTCACAATAGTTGTTTTTGCTGATATGATATCAGTTATTACATGAAGATGTATCAAAATTAAATTCTAAAAAAAAATTCATAAACTTCTTGTTATACATATGTATTATAATTCTAAAAATTTCAACCAAGTTGTTAAGTTTTAAACATTTTAAACAAGTGCATGTACTATACACTTTTAGATAATATCTTCATAGTCTATAAATTTTGTGGTCCATTTCCTATAATTGATAATTTTTTTTTCTCTCCGAAGAGTTTTGTATAATATAAGTACTTAATTAGAGGTGTTTATAATATCAAAAATTGATTATTATTATTATTATAAACTTTTAATTTATGAAGATCTAATCGAAAATTGAATACAATTACAAAAGTTTTAGTCCTATATATGTTTGTTCTTACTGTTAAAATTTTCTGAATCGGTCGCTGGCTATAGGTATTGTTATGAACTGGGAGTGAAGTATGTAACTGTATATGCATTCAGCATTGACAACTTTAGAAGGAAGCCAAAAGATGTTCAAAGTTTAATGGAACTTATGAGGCAGAAGATTGAAGAGTTGCTTCAACAAGAAAGCATCATCAATGAGTATGGTGTGAGGTTGCATTTCATTGGAAACATTTCAATGCTTAGTGAGCCTGTCAGGGTTGCTGTGGACAAGGCAATGCGAGTCACTGCCCACAACAACCACAGAGTTCTTTTCATCTGCGTCGCGTATACTTCGCGCGACGAGATGGTGCATGCCGTCTACCAATCTTGCAAGCAAAAATGGAGCCATCTTAATGGTGAAGAGCCATCAAAAGTAGTTAAGAATGGTGGTATAGGTATTAATTCAGCTCAACTCGACTCGTTTTCAGCCTGTAGGCTTTTAATAATTGAAAATATTCATAGTTTTTATATAATTTTTTACATCTGTCAACATTATTACTTTATTTTTTTGTCATAATTGTTGTATGCTGTTTGATTTTTGACAGAGAAAGTGAAAGGGATGATTTGTAGCAAGAATGGAGTGTTTGAGAACAAAGTTGAGAAACATAGTGTTCCTCCTCCCTCTTCTTGTTCTCTAATAGAATTGGTGGATGTTGAGAGGAATATGTACATGGCAGTGGCACCAGACCCTGACATATTGATCCGAACTTCCGGTGAGGCGCGGCTGAGCAACTTTCTTCTGTGGCAGGCTGGTACCTGCCCTCTGTATGCACCATCTTCACTTTGGCCTGAGATAGGTTTGAGGCACTTGGTCTTGGCAGTGTTGAACTTCCAAAAGTACCATCATTACTTGGAGAACAAGAAAGAGAAGAAGAAGCACAAGAACTTTTAATTGAACTATGGAAAATGTCTATTTTAATTTGGTAACAATGTTAAATCATGCTTGTGAACGAAATTTGGTAACAATAATAACAATAATATAGCCGAATTTCGAGACAGTTCAGCATAATTTACTCTTGTTTTCTTGACTCAAATCAAAATGTATAATGATGTTATTTATATCTGTATATATTGTATGAATCTTAAGCATACAAAAATGAACTGAATACATGAATCTCCAAGAACATAAACAAAATCTGCATATACAAATTAGGAGGAGGAGAGTGGCATCAAAAACTGCCAACAAAAGACACCAATTATGAATTTGTGGCAGCTATATATAATAGTAATAATGGCTACAAAAAGTTAGTAAAAGAAGAATAAAATGTAATATGAGCATCATACTAGGGAACCTTATGCAAACATATTGAATTCTTTTAAAAAAAATTGATCAGCATCTAAGACCGCGGCTTGTGTAGGCGTGGCCTGTTGCAGAAAACTCGGCCGTTCGCCCTCACGAACGCTGCTATACCGATACTAATTCCTGCCCACATTAGTGAAAGGAAGAAGTGCCGAAAATCGTATCGAACTGCATGCAAGAACAATGGTCAGAAGCTATCATATCACTCAAAAGCCATGATTTAAGTATGAAGGACTTATGTAATGTAAAATTTATGAAAAACTCACCTTGTCTCAAGGACATGGTAGCGAAAAAGAATCCGGTCAAAACCAGGCCTAGAGCCAGAGGAAAAGACTGCAGAGATAATAGAAAAAAATGATGTTAATATTGATTTGTTATAAGATGAAGTTAATTATGTTCTTCAATTTGGAATTCATCTAAATTGAAACACTCACAGCAATAGATTCAATGCCTCCATTCTGAGAAGTTGGAGTCATATCTCTACCAACAGAGATTATGTAATGTCCTTGCATGAGATCAATTGCATCCTTCACCAACAACACAATTTAATTAAGCATGGTAATTAGTGTCACTAATAAACCAACTATTCATCTATATTACCATAATTAGTGTCACAAACCTGCTTTGTTCCATCAGCGAAATTATTCAAATAATAACGCATAAGAGCATTCCAACCATCAGTTAGTATGCCTTGAACAGTGCGGTGTCCAAATCTGAATCCAACAAAACCTCAATTAGGAAAATTATATACTTAAATTTTGTGATTCAACAAGGTGTAATGAAAAAATAAAATCAAATAATGAATATATTTTCAATATAGACTAATCTTCTATATGGTTGCATAATTCTACACACTTTTTACAAGATGATTAGAAAAAAGCAGTCTGGTGCACAAGCATTTCATGTTAGCCGTACTCAAATAAGGTAATGTAGACAGTCTAACCTAATAATTACGTCAACAACTTAAACACATGACCTTGATGTTATACAGAAACAACTCAACCATTGCTCCAAAACTTCGATCTTTACATGATATTAAAAAATAAAATAAAAAAAATTTAGAAAAGTTCCATGAGAAATTGAATACCTGGTAAAATCTCCTTTCAGAGCAGGAGTGCCTGAATATTGAATACTAATGTCATCACCATGATCTGCCCACACTGAACATAGAAAAAAAAAACAAAAAAATCAAACAAGAATAGAATCAAAGTTTGAAAGTTTACATGAATGAAAATGAAAATAAATTATTAAATACATAATATATAGTTATACTTACAGATCTTAAATTTATCATCCAGATTTGGATGTGAACTAATTGTTTCTTCAGCTCCAAAGACACCAAGTCTTCTAAGCTGGTATTCCAGCATATTCCGACCAATCATGCTCTGCCACGTCATTTTAATTCCGTCAAGCAAAAGTACTGTCTGTTTGGTTTGTGTTTTCATTTTCTATAGCCATGTTTTTCATTTTCACTTTTTCTTTTTCGAAATTCTAAAAATAGAAAACATTGAAAATGAAAACAGAAACTAGCCGACCTGAGTGACATTTGTACGGTCTAAACAATCAACACAGTTGGTCCTAACAACTCCAAGTTGCTCCTTCATTTTCTCTCCCTTTTCATTCAACAGAAGATATCTACAATTCCATAACAAAGCAAGTTTGAATCAAATTGCTAAACTCTTTATCAGAATAACTTATCCAATAAAATTTCCGCACCCGTTTCTCTCAAGAAAATCTGAAATTTGATCATAGAGGATTGAGAGACGATCAAAATGAATGTGACCACATGTGCCATGGAAATCAAAGTGTATATATCTGTAAAAAAGGAAAAAAAGACAAAAGAAAAGAAAAGAAAAGAAAGAACATGTGCATAGATATCAAATAGAAAGAAACCAAAAGAATGTATAAAGCCAAATCTAGAAGTTAATTGAAAGAGACTTCTACCTTACATCGTCACCTGCCACCTGCTGCGCCGTGGTCGAAAATTTTTCATATAGCCTCCCCTCTCCTCCATGCTGATAAGATTAGGAGTGAAAAATGTTCAAATTATAGTTGAAATTAAACCACAATGATAGTAACAGTAGATATAAATCGTATAATATTTGGAGTTAACTCAAAAGAAGAATATTTCACCGTGTTGACTAGATCAATAGCTACCACACTCCCATATTTTTTTCTCAAATCTAAGAAATGACGCTCCATGACTCGAGGCTGCAGCGAAACATTAGTCAATTAGCATAGCAGAGAAGCTTGAAGATCAAGAAACACAAACAAAATGAAACAACAACCACTTACAGCTTCATCAGGTTTCAATATCTCAAACTTTGGCTTGTATGTTAAGTCAACAATTTGCTCCCATTGGAATGGCATCGATCCACGAATCTGCAAGAGATCAAACAAAACCTTTCATCTAATTTCCTGTCCTTGTTTCGACCAAATCACTTAAGACAAGATTCAACTAGAAAGCATTAGTTACCTGAACAAATGATGCTGTATAGCCATTGAACTGCATAACTTGCTCTGATTCCACAAAATTAGCACAATAACCATCAGCATCAGCCCCTCTTCTCCACATCCGAGTTCCTTATTCGCCAAGCAACAGAATAAGATGTTATTAACAACCAAAAAGTACACAAAAAGTTGAGTCATTTTATAACTACTTGTTCGATTTCTAAGATGCAGACGCGTCTTATGACATTACTAGTAATAAGTACATAGTCGATATGTAAATGAATAGAAAAGTATCTTTTACCATTTCTTCTTGTGCATCTCCTAGCAATCAAAGTGATGTCAATGATATCTTTCCCAATTGCTGCTTGAAAATGGTGAAAGCCTAATGATTTGTTAAGGATAATTCTAAGAAGGCGAAAGTGAAGCGATATGATCAAACTAAACAACTTAAACAACATATGAATGTCTTAGAAAGGATACTGCCTTGAACTACAGGAAGTAGGAATGGATCAAGCTGCATTCAAATAAAATAAAATTGAAGTGAGAAAATGTAGACAAGAAGAACTTAACAGATGACAGCAATTTGTTACAAACACACCTTGTGATCAATCAGCATTTCCAACATATAATTGTTCCAGAGATATCGAGGCTCTGCCTGCAGCGAAACCAAAGGAATTATAAATTGAATTGATCTAAAGCAGGCATTGTTTGCATAGACATAAATTTTTACAAAGTTAAGATGCTTAGAAAAATTATTACCTGTCTCCAAAGAGGAAGCAATTTAGATTCATTACCCAATTCATTCAGTCGTTGGACACTGCATAATTTTATGTAAAATTCATATCAATAAGAATTGGATGATGATTTCTGAAAAATCTAAAAAAATAAAAAGAAAAAAAGAATGACCTCAAAGTTAAATTAGTGTCATATGAGAAGAATAGGCCATATGTCTTCTCAGCAACAGTTATTAACCTAGAAAATTCCATCTCTGTTTTCTTCTGCAAAAAGAATATCATACATCAAAATTGGTAGTGAATTTTAATTGGAAAACAAATAGAAGCAAATGGAGTTATAGGAAGTTAGTTAGTTACTTGCTCAGCAGGGGTATTGTTAAGAGTTTGATCACATGGAAAAACCTTCATTGATGATATCTTGTAAATTGGATGCCCCATGTGTGTTCCAACACATTCACGCCCGGTTATTACCAGCAAATATGATCCTATAAACCATTACATACTCACTTTAATTTCAAGTACTACTATAGTTAGGATAATGTTTAAATCGGTCTCGAAATCGTAGTTACATGGAACGCAATACGTTCTGATATAGGAAAACGTGCGTGGTACGTCACACGTAAAATATTTTATGTGAAAAATATACATATGACCTTTTGATACGTGGGATACATGTTGAAATATAAAATACACTGTATTTATATTGAAAATAGTAGTTACCAGCCAAGATCTTTAGCATGCCAATGACACCAAAAATGGTCATGATCTTAGGAACTCGAAGGGTGCTGCACTCGGGGATGCCATCAATGAGCTTCATGGTGCCATCTTTTCTACTAATTGAGAGTGGAGATCGAGAAGATGATCCTTCAATTGGTTCAATCACATACTGGTTCGGAAATTCCCATAGCCGCATCTTTGTGTGCAGCTTCTGCCCCGAATCTCCTTTCTCCATTCTTTCACTATTCAATCTAAAGATAATAGTTGAAAATCGTTAGATAATTTAATATATTTGATGGTAGAAACTTATATACAGTTGTTTTTACGTGAAGATGATAGTTAAAAATCGTTAGATTCCAATTTAGTAAAACATATCAAATTATCTAAAAATTCTTAGCTACTTTTACGTGAAGACAATTGCACGTGAGTCTCCACGAATAATTATTTAAATTACAAATAATGAAATGATGTTGTTTGCAATTTAAAACAATGTGAAAAAAGACATGGTTAACATGGGAGCTATGAAATTTTGAATGCATGGAAAAGAGAAATGTTTACCTTTGTTGAAGGTGGATTAATGAATAATAAGAACACTAATTGTGATAACCAAAGAGATCTTAAAACTTTCAATTAGCAATGAAAACAAGGAGGGGACACCACTATTATGCGCTTCATTATTTTATTTTATTTTAAATTTTGTTTTGTTTGGAAGCAAATGTGTGTTGAAGAGTATGAGATTGTATTAGTGATGATATCAAAATAGGATTGAAAGTTTTTTGAGGCTAAAACAGTGGGTAATGCATGTGAATTAAGGACACGTAAAATGCAATTATGGGTTTGTGAGAGCTACTTGCCTACTACAATGGAGAACCTTGTGACGTAGTCAATTTTAAAATTAACGTTTAGGACACTTTTTTTTTGTTTAAAATAATTATTTGACTAAGTAATAATAATACACTACAAACGAATATATAAATATATAAACTAAGTAATGATAATAATTATTTGATTAACATTTAGGAGACTTTTCTTTTTTTTTTTTTACTTTATTTGCATTGGTTCAAAACCGCCATCATTTGCCATTCAAGTATTTTGAGCAATAATACCAAAATTAATTATTGAAATTTATATAAATATATGTTTGGCAATTAATGGACAAATAAGAATTGGGTCTAGATCTTGAAAGTACACTTGCAATGATTAATTAATCGTTATTGGATTAGACCCACCATTTTTCATCAACTTCTGTAGGAAGCAAATTCAAATCAAAATTGATATTAATCTTATCATCAACACCATGATCTTTAAGGTCCTCCTTAATAACAATGGAATCCAATTTATTTGTCTTCAGCTTCTGCTTCTTTTCAGGAAGAGACTCCATCAAATCATCAATTTCTTCGTTTATTATGAAAAGAGATTCTTGTGTTGCATGGTGAGCAAGTAGATCCAAACCTTCAAGTAACTCTTCAGTGGAAATAATTGAGTCTTCTTTTCTTAATGCACCACCTTTTCCATCTTATTAGATTAATTAATCACATAATTAAGCAAACGTGCATAAGTAACAACAAAATATTATCAAATACAAATGTATACATATTTGTTAAATATATAACTATTTAAAGTTTTTAAGTAAATAAATAGTTTTATGATACATGTGTATACACCTCCATAGATATGAACATAATACAAAACTCATTTAAATATTTTTTTATTAAATACTTAATTGATATAATTGGTCAACAGATGTTCTGGAATTAGACGAGTACATTATTAGTGGACAAAATTAAAAAGAATAATATCAATTAAGTAGCAGTCTAATATCAAGAACCGAAGAAGTATATATGTATATGCCTATTTCGTTTTACATGAAACTATAATAGTTATAGTGAGCAAGCAATAATGTTCACATCTACATTTGAATCTGAATTAAGTAATAAGCAGCATGAGTGTAAGGTTGGAAGTGAGCCGAGCTGAGTCGAGCTAGACCAAACTCAAATTCGTCTCACCAAAATTAAACTTGACTCACGGCTCGACTTATTAATAATCGAGCCTATTTTTTAATCTCAAATTCGGCTCACCAAAAGCTCACGAGCTGACTCAAATAATAAAAACATAAATACATAATCTATAATTCGATATCAATAAATTATAATTTATATATTTTAAAAATTATTTAAAAAGATCAATTTTATATATTGTTATCTATCAATAAATTATAAATTTTTTATTTATGTCCTACATCAAAATTATATGTAAAAAATAAATATAAAATTTTAAATAAATAAGATCATATATATATATATATACTCGAATCAGCTCACAAGCTAATGAGCCGAACTTATCCAAGCTTAAGCTCGACTCATTTAATTTATGAGCTCAATTCCAAGCTCAAGCTTGGCTCACTAGCTCACGAGCTTAGCTTATCGACTATTAACGAGTCGAATTCGAACTAGCTCATAAGCTGGTCCAGCCCTAATTGTCCTCATTATTATCCGTATGAGTAAATTCTCGATCGGTATTCAGTAAACTACACTGAAATCGGTAGTCAAATATTTTAAGTTAGATAATTAGTTTTCAATAAATTTTTATTATTTTAGAAATTTTAAAAAAGTATACAGTAAAATGTTTTTGAGTTATAATCAATATAATATCTAAAATTGGCTCAAATAACATGATTAAATCAAAAAGGCATATTACAGGAAGCACTCATCAATGAAAAGATGTTATACAAAGCTAACCTTCTTCATCTTCATCATGAGATTTATTAAGGTCAAATGATCTAATCACGTTATTAGAAACTTGACCAACAAAATTTTTCTTTTTAACAAGAAGATCCACTTCGCTTAGTTTCTTATCGTTAGTAGTCACTTCATATTCGCCTACAACCGTGTAATAACAATTATCAACTTAGTCAAAGAGGGAAAAAAATCAGCTCATTAATAAAAATAAATAGTCATTTTGATATCCACAAAATTTTGATTTTAATAAAACAAACTTCAAAATTTATTTTTGATTAAATAAATCTTAAATATCAACTCTGTTTAATGAAATAACCTAAACTAATAGAATGATAAATTAATAATGATTAGTTTGTTTTATCAAACATAAATAATATTTAGGAGTTCATTTTATTAAAATAAAATCAGATCAAATTAAAATCTTTCTAATGTAAAAAATTGGTCATTTTACTCATAATTTAAAAGGAAAATTTAGTTCACATCTTATATATAAATTTTTTAAAAGAAAAATCCACACTACAATATTTTAGGTCTATGGCTACGGTTTTTTTTGTCACAGTAAAAAATTGTGACAATAGATCTTCTATGGTCACTGTTTTTTAGGGTGACAAAAAAAAGTTATGATCACGATTTTTTAAAAAATGGTAACCATAGAAATCGTGACCATATATAAAAAAATCGTGACCATAAATCTATAGCCACGAGAAAATAGGCCACGGCGAAAAAACTGTGATCATAGATCAAAAACCGTGACTATAGACTTATGGTCATCCTTTTCACTAGCTATAGTTACGGTTTAACAGACTTTTTTTTATAGTACCAGTCATATGTGATGAATTATCATATTTAATTTAATTAGTACAACATTTTGAAGGAAAAATAAAAGGAGAAGGGTTGGCAAACTCTAAATATTACAATCACATTACACGCCTATATTCACTTATTAGTATTTTACATTTTACAATATAAAAATATTCATATAATATCACGTCCTAACCTTAAGAGAGGTGAGTATATATTTTTTATAAATTCGAGAGAGAAGATCTCATTTGTAATATTGTCTAATTTTTTAGATAGATTAATATAAATAATTAAGGTGAAACATTTAAAATTGAACAGCTATATTGCACTCCCATTTTCCTTTTCTTTTCAATACTTTTATTCCTTTTTTAACCCTCTCTCTAGCATTCAAAACTTGTCCCAAATTATGATTTGGGATATTTGGTGTAACAAATATTAAGGGAGGAAAAAAGAAACTTAAATATAAATTTCCAAAAATTACAATTCAGTTTTTGGCATATATAGTATAATCATAAAAAAGGATCTATATTCTTAATTATATACCTTCAGAAATCTTTCGTTTGTGCTTAGAAGATTGTTTTCCTTTTCTTATCTCCATTCCTCCATTAAGTTTTCTTCCATTTGTTTCAAATATATCATCATCATCATCATTATCTTCTGTGAGATCAATGATATCAATAACCCTTTTGGATTCACCAATTGAGATAGTAGATTTCTTGGTGAAGTTCTCTTTAGGTTTTTCCATAACTAAAAATATGAGGGAACCTAATTGATGAAAGGTAGGTGAAGATTTAGGGATGTTTATGTAATATAGATCAATGTCATCAACATTGGTTTTAATTAGTAATTAATGTGTATTATGTAATAACAAAATAACAAATGTATAAGCATTTTATACATATATTTAATTATATATTGTCATGTAATTATATTTTAATTTATATTCACTATTTTAGTAGTTATTAAAAAAAACTAGTAGTTGATTAGATGATGAAATAAAATTGTTTGCATTATTAATATTACATCAATATATAAAATAAACTCATAATTTTAGCTAAAATAATTCTTTTTTGGATTTAATTTTTGTTTCAACTTATCTGTCTTTTTAAAAACAAAAGGTTTAAAAGCTTCAAAAAATTTATCCGTAGCTTTACCAGCAGTTCTAAAAACCGCCGGTATATGATTGCTGCCATCTACTTGCTATGTTATTACTTATTAGTAATAATAACAATTATATTTAATCCGAATTAATTTAATTTTTTTTCTAAAGGGATACTATTGTCAATTCATATTATATATATTTATTAATATAATTTTTGTCTTAATATATACTGTTTTCATTTTTAACAAATATTTTAAAATATAGTGTGTGTATGTAATTATTATATATAGTCAAACCATTTATACTTTAATGCTTATTATGTTTTCCTTTTTTGCCTATATATAATATAATATAAGTGCCTCGCTCTCATTTTATAGAAGTGTTTCTTTCCTTCATTAATCATTGGTCCTAGAAATATTTAATTTTCTTATTTACATTCATTAATTTTAATCCTTGCAATTAATAATTTGAATTGTCAAAGAAGTTTATTTGGATTCAATTATTTGATTCAAATAAGTTTGAATAGTATTAATTATCATTTCTTTTAAATGCATTTTGAACATAAGGTAAAAAATAAGGGTGTGAATATTTTAAAGTGTCCTATTTGAATCCAAAAAAAATTTCATTTAGCTTCAATGTAGTCCACCATGAAGTCAAAGTTAAATAATTAACGAAATATCCTACATGACAACAATACAAGAACAAGATCGACAATCTGGAGAACAAGTACAAGCTCCAAAGACGCAAAATCAATCATAGATGCATCAATACGTTTATTTATCATTCTCTTTAGTTTTATAGAAAATATTTCATTTAAATTGTAAGAAAAATGATAAATAAATATATTCATGCATCTACGGTTAATTTTGTATCTCTAGAACTTGTACTTGTTTTCTAAATTATCGATCTTGTTCTTATACTGCTGTCATGTAGGACATTCTATTAATTATTTAATATTGACTTCACAATGGGATTACATTGAGACTAAATAAATTAAAACTTTTTTAGATTCAAATAGGATATTTTAAACCTTAAAAACCAAAACAGGATTACGCGTAAATACAAGAGACTAATTTAGTACTTTACCTTTTTTTTCTTTTAAAGACCAATTTAAATTTTAAATAGAACAAAAAGAAGTAATAGTGATCGATTTCATATTATGACAAGATAATATTTAATTTGGTCCTTAAATTTGTAAGTAAATTTTAATTTAATCTCTTAAATTTTAATTGACTCAATTTAGTCTTTAAATTTTATAAACGTAACTTACATTAATTATTGGGACGATTTACAACATACAAACGTTAATCAAGCGCTAACATAAACAATCATCAGATGTCACACAATAATATGTAAAATGACACTTTTTGGTTTTAGCACTCAGATAATAAAAAAATGACATTGTATTACTTGTTTAGTAAGAAAAAATTACAATAATACTATTTATATAATATTATTTTTTAGTTATTTGAGTGCCAAAATTAAAATCACGTAATTTTAAAAAATTTATAATCAGCGTAGTATTTGAATGTTTGGATCAGCATTCAATTAACATCCTTTTATCGAAAATTGTTTCAGTTTACAAAATTTAAAAACTAAATAAATGTAATTAAAATTTTAAAAATTAAATTAAATTAAAGTTCGCATATAAATTTATTGGACCAAATTAAATATTATCTCTATTAAGACGAAAGAAACTAAAAAAAAACTACTTGAAAGTCCATAACAAGTTCTCAATTAATTTTAACATATATATGATAAAAAGAAAAAAAAAAGGTAAAAGTATAGAGTGAATAAAACGAGTAAATTATAAATATATAGCGTAAAGGGTTAATAATTAAATCAAGGAAAAGAATCATATATATAGTAAGAAATATCCAATTTAAGTATATAATTTTATCATTAATAGTGATTAACATAAATTTGTTTCTAATTTATTTTAAATTTAGTTTTTCTTTAAATATTCAAAGGAATAACAAGCGCGAGGTGTCTAATATTTTAATATATTTATGTATTTTTTATTGTATAATTATTATTAATGAATATCTTAATAAAATAAAAGTCATATATAGGAATTAAAGTTTCTAGCATATATGAACATTTAAATTGGATATCTTAATGAATATCTTATTATTTTTCATTTTTATCGATATTCTATACATATATAATACGGATACACTTTTGGAACTATATACAATCAGATTAAAACATGATATGTTTATGATTGCTTTTTGTGTCATAAGATAAACTAGCTAGTTTCGAAGGGGTCGTCAAGCCGCATTTTTGTTGATTAATTTAAGTTATATATTCATAATATTGTATTGTTTTCTCTTTAAAAATAAAAAAATAAAAAAACAAAAAAAATTCCCTGAATAAGATAGAGGGTCATTATGGAGAGTTTTTATTATCTCAGAGATTCCGAAAAAAATTAAGTGAAAAAATATAAGATGAAAAGATATTACGTCTAATTTTAAATTTTAAGATGTTAATTTAATTGGTTTTTTATTTTAGCTTTAAAAAATTTAAGTGAAAAAATATAAAATAAAAAATACAATATAATTTAACTCAAAATTTAAAAGTATTAATTTAATAAGTCTTTTATTTTAATTTTGATACCACTTATTAAATCTTAAGATGTCAATTTAATAGATTTTTCATATTAATTCTAATAGTACTTATTAGACTATAAACACTTTGATTAATTAGTAACGCAAGTGAAATACCTCATCAATAATATATGATTCGCCACACTTCTAACTAATAAATAGGGTTTCAAAAAAGTTTTACATTGAAATTTTAAATAATTTTGTGATATGATATCAAAATTTTTAAGACTAACAAAATATTAAAAATTTAATCATCGTTGACTTTGGAAAAAAATATAAAATAAATAAATAATTTTATGCAAAAATTTAAGATTTAGAACATTCCTAATATTCGTTCTAATTTTAATTTTATTTTAGATTTTACGTGATGACACATAAATATTTTTAATTATTTTATAAATATAATTATATGAATGATAAAATTTTATTAGTTTTGATTAAAGTAATATCAATTTGATGTCATCAATTAATTTTAATTTTAAATTGTTTCACTTTTTGAAAATATCAAAAATAATACTCCAAATTAAAAATACTCTTAATATTTTTGATAATTAGTTAACCGAAACCTAAACCGTAATATTGCGAACCTTATCACATAATGCAATACCTAATTTAAAATTTGGCAATAAATTTACTTCAATCTAATATAAATGTAACACACATCCAAAATGATATCCAAAACTTAATTATAAGATGTTTAACAATAAAGTTCAAACACAATACCAGTCATCAAGAAACATTAAACAAACATATATATGTTTATAAAAAATCAAAATTATGAGTCTAAATATGAAATTGAAATAGCAAATCTATCATAGAATCACCACCAATTCTTGTCAACCTCAGTAGGAAGCTCATTGAGGTCAAAATAAAAAACCACAGGCCGTTCAACTTCAATGTTTCTATCCATAACAAAGGAATCAACTTCAATATCCCTTAAGGCCAATGCTTCCTCTTCTTTGTTACTTTTCTTCTCATCTTCACCACCTTCAACAGGTTCTATTGTTGAAGCATCATTAGTTGGTAGCGGTGGTGGTGGTGGCAGCGGCAGTGACAGCGACAACGAGTTCTTATTTTTTGTTGATTTTTCACCAAATTCGAATCCTTTAATCACGTAATAAATACACAATATAATATTGTTGTTGACTTGTTGTTATTATTGTTATCAAATACAAAAACATACACATATGACATATATAATAGGTAAACTACAAAAATTATTCGAATTATCTTAGCGCTGACAAAAATATTATTGAATTTTATTATCGATACAAATATTTTTAAATAATTAAAAAACGTGCAAAAATACTAAATCGTAATTAAAAACATGCTCTGTTAACAAAAAAGCATGATATATATGACTTACTTGTCAATACCTGCAAAATTTCACTCTTTACATAAAAAATTATGTTTACACGTAGAATATTTTTTGATATACACTTTTGTTATATTTTTAAATAATTTGAGAATATTTTTATCGATAACAAAATTTAAAAGCATTTTTATCAACAAAATAATTCTGATATACTGTAGTTTACCCTATATAACACAACACTAATCATCACTGGTTAGGGAAAGCAAAGTCATTAACAGATTAAAGGCATACAAACATAGGTAGTTCAACACAGAATAGATAGTGTTTGGATAATATATTTATAGAGATTAATATAACCAAAGGTTAATAAACTCAATTTAAATTTTGATAGATGACAATCATATCACTTGAGAATTGACACAACAATCTAAGAAGTCTTAGTGTGAAGATGAACTCACTAGTTATGGTGGCTAGATAGTTAACTCCTCAATAATATTGTAATAACTGATAACATGAGTAGTGTGTTTGAACAGTGTATTTAAAAAAATAAAGACATAAAAATTACTGTTGTCGGATTACTATGTCAAAAATTTTATTATTAACAGACTACCAATTAAGAAAAGCAGTTAGTAACAAAAATGTACTAAAACAGTGAAACAAATATGTTGTTTTTAAATTCTAATTTCATTGTTTTACTTTGTTTTAAAGTTATATAATTTTTTATTATATTTTTATTTTTGAAATAGAAATTAAATACTACCAAAACACACGTACACCTCACGTACACCAAAAAATTAAGAAATAAAAAATTTGGGATTAAACTCATAAAACTCCAAGAGGATTAGATTCAACATATATAAAAATTAATCGTTAGGACATTAGGTTTTAGTGTTTCACTTTATTAGTGGCATCTTATTGTATATATATTCTTGACTGAAAAACTTAGTAATGGACTATATATATTAGTTTCATCGTCTTAAAATTTTGATAAATTTTACTAAAAAAATAAAATACAAATTGAACGGCTGAGTATACATATTGTATTCTAATCAATAGTTTAATCTCACCTTAATAAAAACAAAATTAAAAGCAGATAGAATCATCAATTCAAAACATATATACTTTGAGAAAGCTTCATTCTTTTATTCTCAAATATTTTTTCTTCAACCATTCTCTTTCTTTTTTGTTTTTTTCCTTCACTAATCACAACATTATAATTTTTGAATTCATCAGAATTTATAGTTTTAGAATCTAATTTAGTGTTCTCCATAAAAAAATCAGAAGTCTAATTTAAGATCATTCTACAATCGTCTTATAAAGGTGATGTACTAAAGTATTTTGTTTCTTTGGTTAAATATTCTTGTAGTAAATAGTATCAGCCGTTACTTAGAATAATAATGCTGAATAGGTTTTGAGGTTTTTTTCCTTGAATAATGCAAGAAAATTCTAGGCCTCAAACCATATATATTATTTAAGTACCTCTATCTATTATACTAAATATTTTTTAATAATAAATTCTTAAAATAGTTATCTTATAGTATTTCTTAAAATATTTTATTTTATTAACTAATGCAGAAAAAAAACCTTTTTATTTGTTAACAAATAAAACATTAGAGTTGATTTTTTTATCCTAAATATGATTAAATGTTTCTCATATTTATAATATATTAATGTTAATTCATATATTACTCAATTATTAATTTAGTTTTTAAAATTATTAACATTTTTAAATATTTTTTCTTCATCAATCCTCTTTTTTTCTGTTTTCTTTTTTCACTAATCACAACATTATAACTTTTGGGTTCATCAGAATTTATAGTTTTAGAATCTAATCTAGTGTTCTTCATAGAAAAATCAAAAGTCCAATTTAAGATCATTTTAAAATCATTTTATAAAAGTAATGTACTAAAGTATTTTATTTTTTTGGTTAAATATAAAATAATAATGTTGAACAAATCTTGAGATTTTCTTTCTCAAATAATGCGAAAAAATTATATGCCTCAAACCATATATATTATTTAAGTATGACTAGTCTATTACACTAAATATTTTTTTAATAATAATAAATTAAAAAGGGGTAAGGATAATTTGAAAATTTTAATAAAATTAGGGGTAATAGAGTAATTGAAAACTAATTTTAATCCAATAATAATATCTATAAAAATACTATTTAATTATCAACTTAAAATTTATTTTCAAATAAAAAAATGATTTTAAATTTTAAAAATAATTAAATTAATTTTTGAATTTATAAATAATAAATTTTCATTCTTCCCTTATTTGATTGTTATAATTAAGAAATAAAAAACTTGGGATTAAACGCAAACCCAAAGTGATCACATTCAACATAACGATTAGATTCATTCACTTGATTAGAAGCAGTTTATTATCTATGTGTCCTTGACTGAAAAATTTGAGAAATGGACTATTAATTATATGCTTTCAAATTTAGATAAATTTTATTCAAAAAATGGAATAAAAAATGACTTTTCAACAAATAACATATAATTTAAATACTCTAAAATTTAATAAATAATTATTAAAAATAAATTTTATCGGAATAAATAAGAATTTGATTTATGTTTTCATCTAATTGAAGTTGAACTGCTGAATATATATTCTCTGAGTATTGTACTCTAATCAGCAATTTAATCTCACCCTAATTACTCTATCAGAATTTTTTTAATGAAAAAAATAAAGTTGAACACAAATAAAATCATCAATTTAAAGTATAAATACCTTGAAAAAAGTTCATTCTTTTATCCTCAAATGATTTTTCTTCGTCAATCTTCTCCTCTTTTTGCTTGCTTCCTTCATTAATCACAGCACCATGTCTTTTGGATTCATCAGAATTTATGATTTTAAAATTCAATTGAGTGTTTTCCATGAGAAAATCACAGATTCAATTTGAGATAATTCTAAAATCGTTTTAAAGGTGATCTACTAAAATAAATAAATTTTCTTTGGTTAAATGTTCTTCCAATAAATAGTATAAGCAGGGTTACTCAGACTAATAATGCTAAACAAATTTTGAGGTTTTCCTCCTCAAATAAATAATATGAGAAAATTCTGTGCCTCGAAGCACATATATTATTTAAACAAAAAAATGTTATTCGTATAATAAAAATAATTACTAGTATATTTGTATATAAATATGTATGGTTTAATTTATTTTTAATGTATATTTGTGTTTTAATATGTATTTTATATTAGTGATTGATTTTGATATACACATAAAATAATTATTATTTAAATATTGTTAAACTATTACACTAATTTTTTTTTAATAATAATTACAAATAACATAAGAATGGCTAGGCTGTTTATTATATATGATTTCAATACTATGATGCACAGACATGAATATGAGACATGACACAACATAGGACATATGGCCACATAAGTTTTAAATTTTTATACAGCATAAGGACATAACATATACAAAAAATATAAAGTATTTTTTAGATAAATTGTAGTAGTATTTTGATATTTTGTTGATATTAAAATATAAATTTATTTTTTAATTATTTTTAATATATCTTTTAATTATATACAGTATTTAAAATATTTTTGTTTTAATAATTAATAATATATATTATTTCTAAACTTATTTTAAAAATGCATGTTAAGAATAAAATTAGACATATTAATACGTGATCGTATTTAAGTGTGTCCAAACACGTATCTAATAAAAAAATTTATTTTTTATCAAGACATAATTAAACACAAAAAATACACATATGAAACAATAAATTAAAAAAGTGTCCCTACTTTATAATATTTTTTAAAAATATTGCACTTCCCTCATCATTAATGGCCCCGCTTTCACGCTTTGCTAAAGATTAGATTTTCTTTGTCATAAATTTTTGGGAAACTTATATGTACCTTTTTCAATTTTTTTTGTCATTATGCATTTCTTTCCATCATCATCACCATATTATTATTATTATTATTATTATTATTATTATTATTATTATTATTATTATTATTAAGAAAATTATAGGGTACAGATCAAAGTTTAAAAATGTGCTTATGTGGCAACACTCAAACCACACATTCTAAAGTCACACTTTTTACTTAAAACCGTAACCCTTTACAAAGAAAAGCGTCACCTTATGGAAAAAAGTAAATTAGAAAATTTAAGAGAAGAAATAATTAAGTTATCAAAATTAATAGATCAAAAATTAATGATTTTAACTAATGTTAATTGTAATGACACCGAATTCCTAAAATCAATACAAAATAATTTTTCTCAAAATCTTTATTTTACTATAAGTTTTATTGAAGGACTTCAAAAACCTGAAAAAATTTATTTTTCACACAGAATTTCTAAAAAATGTTACCATGGAAATGATTCTCCACATCTTTATCATACTTTTAACCCACAATTAAATTCTATAGTAGATATGCTTGAAGAAATATTAGTATCCATAAAATTTCAAAGAAATAAGGAAAAAGAGAATCCCAAAGAAGAAAAAATTTTAAAATATAATCAATATAACAGATTTAAAAGTAAAACCACCATTGAAATTATGAATATTGAAGAAAAATTAGAAGAAGTAACAATGCTTTTTAAACAATTAAAAATGGCTCAAGAAAATAATATTATGAAACATGGATTTCAAATAGAAGAAGAATTAGTAAATTCCGAAAATATAGAAAATGAAGAACACATCCTAGATTATTCAAGTGACAAAGAACCAGCAATTCCAATACAAGTAAAAAATGAAGCTGGAACATCTAAGGATAATCAATCTCAATTTAAATGGGAAACAGGTTTTGATAATTATGCTTTTAAAAAAGGTTTTATAAATAAAGATTCAAAATATACAAAAATACCATCAAAATACGTTCCTAAAATCCAGGAAATGGAGGGAGAAAGAATGCTTGACTTAGACTGTAAAAAGAATGAAAAAGAAATTTTCGAAAATTGGTTGAATTCTTTTTTATTAAAAGCCTTTACTAATCCAAAACTAAGTGAATTGTCTGGAAGAGATATTTGGAATTACATAGGGTTTCATACTAAAGGAACCATAAGAGATTATATGACATCAATAGAAAAACCAAATAATAGAAGAATTAGCAATAAAAACAACAGCTTATGATAAGATATTATATATAATGATGATTCTATATAAAGAATTTTTTGAAAAAAATATTATAGATCATAGACAAGAAGTCTATAATAAAAAATATCAAGAAGCAAAAAATCATTTAACTAATATTCAGATATATGATTTATGTAATGTGGAATCTTATATATGCGAATATAGAATACATTATTACAAATTAAAAGAAGAAGATAAAAATCATTATCTTAGTATGTATATAACAAAACTTCCATATCCTGCTAATGAATTTATAATGGAAAGATTTATAAGGGAAATAAATAGAGGGACAATTGAAAATAATTTTGGTAGAGCAACCGCCGCAATAAGAGAGGAAATAAAAGAACGTTGTATGCAAGAAGCAACTCAAAAAAGATTTACAAATATAATTAGAATTTGCTGTCAGGATAATGAAGAGATACCTCAAAAATATGGGCTTAATAAAAATTTTCAGATAAAAAGAAAATACCAATTTAGAAAAAGAAAATACTATCCAAACTGGAGAAAAAAGAGGTATTTTAGAACAAGAAATAACAATAAAAATAAAAGGCAAAAAAGTGACTATTGCCCAAATAAAAAAGAAAACTGTAAGTGTTGGTATTGCCAAGAAGAAGGATACTATGCAAATGAATGTCCGAAAAAGAAGGATAAAAAAGATCTTACTAAACAAATAGAAATTGCTAAGTCTTGTTTCATGAAACCTTTAGAGGAATCTGATGATAACTTAGACTATATTTTTGAATATGTCTCAGAAACAGACTCAGAGACTGAGTAATAATGCCACATTTATTACTATAAAAAAACAGAAAAATTTATAAATGCTTTTATAGATTCTGGAGCAACACAATGCTTTGCTAGTTCAAACATAAAACTTGATTGGAAAAAATTAAAGAAACCATTAAGAGTGAGAATAGCTGACAAATCAATACATAAAATTGACCAAAAAACAGAGATGACTGAAATTTTTATTCAAAATTATAGGTTCATTGTTCCATCTATATATATGTTAGATTCTGGAATGGATTTTATCATAGGAAATAACTTTTTAAAGCTATATCATCCATTCATTCAAGAATTAACATATATAGTTTTAAAAGCTCCACACGATTCTTCAATAAATCAAAAATCAAAACGTATAAAAATACCAACTACTACTATAGATAAGATCTTAAAATTTAAAATATTTTGTATATTAGAAACATGTTATTTAAATTTATACTTTCAGATAAACATTCCAAAAAATAATCTTGAAATAAAGATAGAGGAACTTTTGGATGAAATTTGTGCTGAAAATCCGTTAGATATTAAAAATACAAATAACGAATTAGTAAACATTAAATTAAAAGATCCTACAAAAGAGATAAATGTTCCAAATAAAATTCCTTATTCCGCAAGAGATAGAGAAGAATTTTCATTAGAATGTAGAGATCTTTTGGAAAAAGGAATTATAAGATTAAGTAAAAGTCCTCATGCGGCTCCAGCCTTTTATGTCAAAAACAAAAATGAAATTAAAAGGGGAAAACGAAGAATGGTTATTAACTATAAGAAGATGAATGAATCAACTATTGGTGATGCTCATAAACTTCCAAGAAAAGATTCTATTTTAGAAAAAATCAAAGGAGCAACTTGGTTTTCATCTCTTGATGCAAAATCAGGACATTGGCAACTTCGTTTAGACAAAGAAACAAAGAAATTAACTGCTTTTACTTGCCCAACAAAAGAATCAACAAGTGTGTTACTCTATGAATGGAATGTATTACCATTTGGATTAAAACAAGCTCCAGGTATTTATCAAAGATTTATGGAAGAAAATCTAAAAGAGTTAAATAAATTTGTTTTAGTATACATTGATGATATACTAATTTTTACAAAACAGGATAAAGAAGATCATCTTAAAAAATTATTAATAGTTTTAGAAAGATGCAAGGAAAAAGGACTAGTTCTTAGCAAAAAGAAAGCAAGAATAGCAAAACAAGAAATAGAGTTAACTTCCAGAACTTTATATTCCAGAAGAAAATGACTACTTAATAGTAGAAACAGATGCTTCAGACATAACCTGGTCAGGATGTCTAAAAGCTAAGAAAGCTATAAAAAGTTTGGGACAAGAAAAAGAATCACTAGATTCTAAATATTCTCCAAAGGAATTACTTTGTAGATATATTTCAGGGACTTTTACTCCAACAGAACAGAGATATACTACTCATGAAAAGGAAACTCTAGCAGCAATTAAATCTCTTAAGAAATGGAAAATTGATTTACTACCTAGAGAATTTACATTAAGGACAGATTCAAGCTACCTAACAGGTTTCATACGATATAATTTAAAAGTTGATTATAATCATGGACGATTGGTAAGATGGCAATTATTTTTGTTACGATATCCAATAAAAATTGAATATATTAAGGGTGACAAAAATGTTATTGCAGATACATTAACAAGAGAATGGAGTTCGTCTACAATGCATTAGATCAAGAAATCCAGAAATACGAACAAGAACTTGAAAAATGCAAGCATTGTCAGCAAATAAGGAACAATAACTCGAAAAATGCAAGCATTGTCAGCAAATAAGGACACAAATCCAATCCCTCAAGAAGGCCATCGAAGCAATGAAATCAACACAACAACCAAAACCATCAGAGTTCAGCCAGCTAAGCGTGGTGGACAAATCAGGTGAAGAAAAAATTTCAGAAAATAAAACAATTGCCGAAATTATCAAAAAAATCCACACAAGATAAAAAATATTATGTAATTTATAATGGCCCCATGAAAGGAGTATATGATGCCTGGGAAAAAAGCAGCACCATTTACACATCAATCAAGGATAATTCATAAAGGAGGGTTTTTAACACTGAAAGAAGCAAAAGAATCCTTCAGGGAATATGAAGCTCTTCATCCAGAGCAAACCCTAAAAAGAGCAGATAAAGCTCCAATTCAAACCCAGAGAACAGGAATAATAAGAAACATTCCTACAAGGGCTGAAATCAAGGAAAAGAAAAGGGTCTGTAGATCAAATCTTAGAGAAACCCTTAACATAGTCCTGAATTGGACTGAAGAAAAAAGGGCAATCTTGGGATATTATCGTATTGCCAAAGAACAGCTAACAAAGCTGGTTATATTTCCAGATGCTTTCCCCTCTGACACCTATCAGTTTTTCCAGTATGGATTAATTGATACAATTTTAATTTTTAATGATCTAAAAATTATCAGTGAGTTTCCTGCAGGATTCGTTGATGCAGTAAAGAGATTTAAAAATATGATTGACAATGTAAATCCAAGGGATATATCCCTAAAATTTACGAACAGTCAACCTATTTTTAATGAAGAAGAAGAATGCTTGGTTCCAGCACACCAAGTAATATTCATGTCCGTCTTCCCAGGAAATTTTCAACCAATTGTCATGTCTGTTTTTCCAGAAAATTTTCAACCTATTGATCAAATTCAAGATTTAACAATTTACAGTCATGAAGGAAGGCTAGCCAGCACATTAGCAAGGGTCTTTGAAAGAACTCAAAAAATAACGAAGGAATCTCACACAAGGATTAATTATAAAAGTAGAAATACTCTGCTTGTGTCTAGTAAAAGAAATGAAATTGAAGAAAGAGAGATGAGATTTTTGGTGGAATTTGAATCAGCATTCTACAACTTATCTGGACTTTTAGAAAAGCTCCCTGAAGGGATAAAGAGGAATCTCTACTATTTAATAAAAGACAGAGAAGACCACAAGTGCCAGCTATGTGCCTCAGAGATATATGAAGAAAGCAATAATGAAACGGAATCAACTCACATGATGAAGGAAGAAGACAATGCATCTGAAGGTCACATGATAAAAGAGGAGGACAGTGCATCTGAAGCATCTCTTAACATTATTGCATAGTGACGTAAGCACTTAGGTCATAAAGCACCAACAATGTAGCTGGTGCAAGATAGCAAACAATGACGTAAGCAATGACGTCATAAGAAGGGTAAGGATGGGAATTGTCCATCAAACCCAACTATTATAAATAGGTTGCTTAGGCAATTATAGAAGGCATCAAACAATAGAAAGCAGGAGGCTAAGAGTACTCATATGCTAGGAGAGCAAGGAGGAAGCTGTGACAAACCCCAATTTGACGGTTTGTTGTGTATTGAATTTAGAGTATTTTGATAACCTTTTGTCACATTTAGCCTATGAATTAGCATGGTTTTGTATCTCTCCCATATTTGTGCTTAAGTGTAAAAACATGCTTTTCAATCCTTAATATTTGTGCTTAAGTGTAAAAACATGCTTTTTAAGCCTTATCTTGATGAATTCTAATTTCTCTTTGATTCCATAAGATGCCTTGATGTGTTTGCTAGTAATCTCAGGATGAAATAGGCTAGACATGGATCAAAGGAAGCAAGGAAGGAAGCATACAAGTGGAGAGAAGCACTAAAAGCCAAAAGAATTGATCCAGGCCATACACGCGCACGCGCACAAGGCGCTCGCGCGCACATTGCGAAACAGGCCAAGGACGCGCACGCGTACCATGCGCGCACGCGCCGATGAGGGCACATGACTTCATTTATGTAACACGTGCCTGGCGATTTTGGAGAGGTTTCAGCAACCAACTTTGGCGCCAAAATGCACATAAAGGCCAAGGATTAGAGGGGATTGACAACACATGTCCATACACATTCACACACTCACTAGGATTAGTTTTAGTTTAGTTTCTAGAGAGAGAAGCTCTCACTTCTCTCTAGAATTAGGATTAGGATTAGGTTTAGGTTAATCTCTTTTCTTAGATCTAGGTTTAATTCATGCTTTGATTCAATTGTCCTTTATCAATTCTCAATCTTCTCATCTTTCTCTTTCTAGTTATGTGTTTTTATGATTGTAATTCTTCATTTTGTTTTGGATAGATTGTTGTTCTTTAGTTTCCTTTCAATAATGCAATTTGAGGTAATTCATGATAATTGTGATTTCCTTGATTGTTGTTGTTAATTCTTTGCAATAATTGTTGTTAGATTCTATTCTCGTTGTCAATTTACTAGGCTTTTCTTTTATGCCTTCCAAGTGTTTGATGAAATGCTTGGTTGGATTTTAGTATAGATTTTGTCCCTCTTGGCCTAGGTAGAGTAATTAGTGACTCTTGAGTTATCTAATTCCTTTGTTGATTGATAATTAGAAGTTGCTAATTGATTTGAATACCTCTAAAGCTAGTCTTTCCTTTAGGAGATGATTAGGACTTGAGGAACCAAATTGATTCATCCACTTGACTTTCCTTTATTTAGTAAGGGTTGACTAAGTGGGAGCAATGAACAATTCTCATCACAATTGAGGAAGATAACTAGGATAGGACTTCTAGTTCTCATATCTTGCCAAGAGCCTTTTATAGTTGTTAGTTTATTTTCATTGCCATTTACTTTTCATGCCTCTTATCCAAAACCCCAAATTAACTCAAACCAATAACAAGACACTTTATTGTAAATCCTAGGGAGAACGACCCGAGGTCCAATACTTCGGTTTATAAATTTTAGGGGTTTGTACTAGTGACAAACAACTTTTTGTACGAAAGGATTATTGTTTGGTTTAGAAACTATACTTTACAACGAGATTTTATTAGTGAAATTCTAAACCGTCAAAAATCCAATCGTCAAGCTGCCGAGACGATTCTATAGTTTGAAGAAGAATTCCCTTAGGAAAAACCAATTCTAAACTCCCCTCTGGAGTTAGTATCTACAATCTCCCCTCTGGAGATAAAAACATCTTATGTAAAATATACTAAATAAAGGAAGTTTTTCTCCAGAAAGGTACGCCTTTATCCTAATCTCTTAGTTATGAATTATTTAGAAAGCTTAGAATTAACAGAAGAATCTGATTATTATAGATTAACTGCTTTATTAGATAATGAAAAACAGGCTGTTCTAAAAACAGAATTAAATCTCAAATCAAATGAAAATTTTAATAAACAAAATCTTTTAAAAGAAGTTTTTAATAGAAAAAATATAATATACTATGGAAAAATTCAACTTGAAGCCCCTATAAAGATAAAATCCGCCAATGGAGAACTTGAAATAGCTTTGATAAATGATGAAGAATTGAGTATACAGATTGAGAAAATTAAGGATCAACAAAAAGATCTAAAATTGGATGGATTCATATTAGTACTATACAAGTCTTAATCAAATCTACATATATGAAAGGAATTAATTCACCAATAAGCTTAGC
>NC_029772.3:11318285-11320785 GCF_000817695.3 Arachis duranensis | reverse complement strand
CCTAAACCCTAAACCCTGAATGCTAACCCTGAACACTGAACTATGAACTCTGAATGCTAAACCCTCATGGTGAACCGAACATAGTATTCATGGTGAACCAAAACCTTAATTATGGTGAACCAAAATCTTAATTATGGTGAACCGAATAGATATAATACTATTTATTCTTAGATAAAATTTACATGCTTATTACTTGCTATTTAGATTTAATCTCATTTATTTTTTATAATAAGTTTTAAATATTTAAAAATTATTTATTTTATATTTTTTAAATTAAATATTAATTTTTAATTTGTTTTAATAAATTAATCGTTATCTTATAAATACCATAATAATCACTTTATTCTTATATACCGAAAAAAATATTTATTTTTGATAAACATTAAAAAAAGTGTCTCTAATAATTTATATATGGTGTTAGTGTGTGACTGGACCTAATAAGATATGGTGTAGGTGAAATAACACATAAAATATATTTTTTTATTCGAAATAAAAGTTTCTCAATTTAATATTTGGCACAAAAATTATCCACTAACCTGTATATTAATAATATTTATACACAACACCACTCAAGTCAGAGTTACTCACCATCCATCATCTCTAACCGCTTTCATTCTCTGCTGAATCGATCATAGTTTGTGCGTGATAGTTGATATTGGAATATGATTTCTCATTGGTAGTTATTGTTTTCGTTTCACCATACCTTATAAGTTCGGTTTGGTATCCAGAGCTGTACGAGAATCGGCATATATGGAGAGAATTTTATGGTGAATCGAAATCCTAATTATGGTGAACCAAAATCTTAATTACGGTGAAACAATTATATAGTGCTTAGGAAAGAAAACAGAACATATTGGTATAATTTTTGTTAGACTCCAGACCGAATCAAAAACATGAACGTGATGAACCACCTCTTTAGTACTTACCGAATCGAAAAGTTACTCACATATATTGAAAGTTACTCACAGTTACTGAAACTCACAATTACTCACAGTTACATATTATCAATTTAATTCAATTCAGATGTAGATCACCTCAGTCCATTCAATTCATTTCAAATAAATTTAGCAGTTTCATTCCATTTAATTCGATTCAGAATTCAATAATCCAAACCTCATCAAATTGATGCGTTTCAGAAGAATCATCAAAATTGCACTCATTCAACTGATTTGAAGTTGATTCATTCATTGTTTCAATTCAAAAGTGCAGATCGAAGAAAAAAATGAAGAAGATGAACGACGAGGCTAATTGCGTTGAATCAATCCAGATCCATAATGCAGAGAAGAAAAACATGAATTTAATTAAGTTGAAGAAGAAGAAGAAGAAAAACGCGAAAGATGTTTATGTTATGTGAAAAGGTTTACGTTGAGAAACGTTGATTACGCAAAATAAGTGATGAGTTTGGAAAACTCTAAATTAACATTTGTGATTACTAAACATTATTAATGCGATTAATTGTAAAAATATTAAATCAAATGTTTTGAATAAATTAATTTTTGTAATGCAGGTTTTATTTGGGCCGAAACATAAAAGAAATATTGCAAGCCCAAATCAAAACCAACATTCAGCCTTGGTGTATGTTTCCTATAATATGTGGCTGAAGCAATTTGTGATTAATTGGGCCAGAACACAAACATTGCCATAAGCCCAATTAGTTTAGATGAATCAAAACTTTATTGGGCCAGATTAAATGTTGTTGCTACTAAGTCCAATTTTAATTTTGATGAATGTTCCTCATGCTTGATCCGAAATCAAGAGAAGAAGAAAGCAAAAATTGCTTCCATTTTACCATGTGATGGATTCCAAATTTCATTAAATTGTCATTTATTGCATGGAAAATATGAGAGAGAAATTTGCAATGATTGATTGCCATAGTGCTGCACGCTACCAATAGCAAAGAAAGGGAAGTAAATTAATTCATTTTAGTTTTAATTATTCAAAATCACTTGATTGCTTCTCTTTCTACATTTTCTATTCTCTCATCTCTCTCTTCTTTTCGGACAATACCAGCAAACCATGGAAGCAACTTTGAGTCACCGAAAGGAAGGAAGAGTGGTGCACGAAATTGCAATCACACTTTTGCAATTCCGCACAACTAACCAGCAAGTGCACTGGGTCGTCCAAGTAATACCTTACGTGAATAAGGGTCGATCCCACGGAGATTGTCGGCTTGAAGCAAGCTATGGTTATCTTGTAACTCTTAGTCAGGATATCAATAATTATCAGGGTTGATTGTAAAAAGCAAAAGAACATGAAATGAATACTTGTTTTGCAGTAATGGGGAACAGGTTGAGATTTTGGAGATGCTCTGGCTTCTGAATCTATGCTTTCCTACTGTCTTCTTCTTCAAACACGCAAAGCTCCTTCCATGGCAAGCTGTATGTAGGGTTTCACCGTTGTCAATGGCTACCTCCCATCCTCTCAGTGAAAATGTTCAACGCACCCTGTCACGGCAAGGCTATCCATCTGTCGGTTCTCAATCAGGCCGGAATAGAATCCA
>NC_029772.3:11316873-11317343 GCF_000817695.3 Arachis duranensis | reverse complement strand
TCAGAATGATTGGCATCTATAGGAACTCAGAACTCAGATAGTGTTATTGATTCTCCTAGTTAAGTATAATGATTCTTGAACATAGCTATTTTATGAGTCTTGGTTGTGGCCCAAAGCACTTTGTCTTCCAGTATTACCACCGGATACATACATGCCACAGACACATACTTGGGTGAACCTTTTCAGATTGTGACTCAGCTTTGCTAGAGTCCCCAATTAGAGGTGTCCAGGGTTCTTAAGCACACTCTTTTTGTCTTGGATCACAACTTTATTTCTTTCTTTTTCTTCTATCTTTTTTTTCGTTTTTTTTTCTTCGTTTTTTTTTGAATCACTGCTTTTTCTTGCTTCAAGAATCAAATTGATGATTTTTCAGATCCTCAATAACAGTTCTCTTTTTCCTCATTCTTTCAAGAGCCAACAATTTTAACATTCTTAAAACAACAAATTCAAAAGACATATGCACTGTTTAA
>NC_029772.3:11315515-11316521 GCF_000817695.3 Arachis duranensis | reverse complement strand
AACAACCTTGATTTTGAGAAGTGGATGCTCCCTCAAATTGAGGGGAGAATTTTTGGCGTTTCAGTTCTTGAAGTTCACGCCCCTGCTTCTCTTGTTCCTTCAGCAATTTGCAGAGCATGCAGTTCTGATTCTGCTGTTCTTCCTTAAGTTGCTCCATAGTTTCTTGCAACTTGGTGATAGATGCTTCTAGGCTGGCCCAGTAGTCAATTTCAGGAAATTCAGGGAGGAACTCATGCGCCCTCTTTTTGATAGAGTTGTCTTCCATTTGTCCTTCCATTGACTTCTTGGTGATTGGATGTTCAATGGGTATGAATTCATCTACTCCCATCTTTACCCCAGCCTCTTTACAGAGCAAGGAGATCAAGCTTGGGTAAGCCAGTTTGGCTTCAGTGGAATTCTTATTTGCAATTGTGTAGATCTCACAAGCAATCAGATGA
Source organism: Arachis duranensis (assembly GCF_000817695.3). NCBI lineage: Eukaryota > Viridiplantae > Streptophyta > Magnoliopsida > Fabales > Fabaceae > Arachis > Arachis duranensis. The sequence goes on along the minus strand of NC_029772.3, from coordinate 11,316,084 downwards.
TGAACCTCCACTTCTTTTCCAAGCATAATGCAATGAATCATCACTGCTCTCTTGACAGTGACCTCAGAACAGTTACTAGTGGGCAATATAGAATGCCCAATGAAGTCTAGCCAACCTTTTGTAACTGGTTTGAGATCTCCCCTCTTGAGTTGGTTTGGGACACCTTTTGAATTGGTTATCCACTTAGTTCCAGGGAGGCATATGTCCTCTAGAACTTGATCCAACCCTTTATCTGCTCTCATCATTCTCCTATTAAAGGATTCAGGATCATCTTGCAGTTGAGGCAATTTGAAAATCTCTCTTATTTTGTCCAGATGGAAGTAGATAACTTTTTCTCTGACCATGGTTCTGTAAGTATGGAAAGCAGTTCCAGTCATTCTCTGCTTATCTGTCAGCCACAGATTTGAGTAGAATTCCTGAACCATGTTTCTTCCAACCTTTGTCGCAAGGTGATAAACGAAATTTAGCATGTCAATTTAGAATTCAATGATGAATATGATCGTGAGTATAGTCTAATCGACACTTAAACTTCACACCAAACAATCCTACAATCTATAACCGAGAGTACT
>NC_029772.3:11313075-11314230 GCF_000817695.3 Arachis duranensis | reverse complement strand
TCTGTTAGAGACTTCAGCTTGCCCATTTATCTGTGGATGATACGGGGTTGCCACCTTGTGGCTAATTCCATATCGGACCATAGCAGAGTACAGCTGTTTATTACAGAAATGAGTACCCCCATCACTGATTATGACTCTGGGAACACCAAATCTGCTGAAGATGTGTTTCTGGAGGAATTTCAGCACGGTCTTAGTGTCATTAGTGGGTGTAGCAATTGCTTCTATCCACTTAGATACATAGTCCACTGCTACCAGAATGTAAGTGTTTGAGTATGATGGTGGGAATGGACCCATGAAGTCAATCCCCCATACATCAAACAACTCAATCTCTAAGATCCATTGTTGAGGCATGGCGTATCCGTGAGGCAAGTTACCAGCTCTTTGGCAGCTGTCACAGTTATGCACAAACTCTCGGGTATCTCTATAGAGAGTAGGCCAGTAGAAGCCACATTGGAGGACCTTAGTGGTTGTTCGCTCATTTCCAAAATACCCCCCATACTGTAATCCATGGCAGTGCCATATGATCCTTTGTGCTTCCTCTCTGGGTACACATCTACGGATCATTCCGTCTGCACATCTCTTAAAGAGATATGGCTCATCCCAAAGGTAGTACTTGGCATCTGAAATTAGTTTCTTTCTTTGCACCCTGCTGTACTCCTGGGGTATGAACCTCACAGCTTTGTAATTTGCAATATCTGCAAACCATGGAGCTTCCTGGATGGCAAATAGTTGCTCATCTGGGAAAATCTCAGAAATCTCAGTAGAAGGGAGGGACGCCCCAGCTACTGGTTCTATTCGGGACAGATGATCAGCTACTTGGTTCTCTGTCCCTTTTCTGTCTCTTATTTCTATATCAAACTCTTGCAGAAGCAACACCCATCTTATAAGCCTGGGTTTTGAATCCTGCTTTGTGAGTAAGTACTTAAGAGCAGCATGGTCAGTGTACACAATCACCTTTGATCCTACTAAATATGATCTGAACTTGTCAATGGCATAAACCACTGCAAGCAACTCCTTTTCTGTGGTTGTGTAATTCTTCTGCGCGTCATTTAAAACACGGCTAGCATAATAAATGACATGCAGAAGCTTGTCATGCCTCTGCCCCAATACTGCACTAATGGCATGGTCACTGGCATCACACATTAGTTCAAATGG
>NC_029772.3:11311172-11312865 GCF_000817695.3 Arachis duranensis | reverse complement strand
AGTGTACACAATCACCTTTGATCCCACTAGATAGGATCTAAACTTGTCAATGGCATAAACCACTGCAAGTAATTCTTTTTCTGTGGTTGTGTAATTCTTCTGTGCATCATTTAGAACACGGCTGGCATAATAAATGACGTGCAGAAGCTTGTTACGCCTCTGTCCCAACACTGCACCAATGGCATGGTCACTGGCATCACACATTAGTTCAAATGGCAATGTCCAGTCTGGTGCAGAGATGACTAGTGCTGTTACCAGCTTGGCTTTCAGGGTCTCAAATGCCGGCAGACACTGTGTGTCAAACACAAATGGTGTGTCAGCAGCTAGCAGGTTGCTCAAAGGTTTTGCAATTTTCGAAAAATCCTTTATAAACCTCCTGTAGAATCCTGCATGCCCCAGAAAGCTTCTGATTGCCTTAACATTGGTAGGTGGTGGTAATTTTTCAATTACCTTTACCTTTGCCTTATCCACCTCTATTCCCCTGCTTGAAATTTTGTGCCCAAGGACAATTCCCTCAGTCACCATAAAGTGACATTTCTCCCAGTTTAAAACCAGGTTAGTCTCTTGGCACCTTTTCAGGACAAGTGCTAGGTAGTCAAGACAGGAGCTGAATGAGTCTCTGTATACTGAGAAGTCATCCATGAAGACTTCCAGGAATTTCTCCACCATATCAGAGAAGATGGATAACATGCATCTCTGAAAGGTTGCAGGAGCATTACACAGACCAAAAGGCATCCTCCTGTAGGCAAACACGCCAGAAGGGCAAGTAAATGCTGTTTTCTCTTGGTCCTGAGGGTCTACTACAATTTGGTTGTAACCTGAATAGCCATCCAAAAAGCAGTAATAATCATGACCAGCTAGTCTTTCTAGCATTTGGTCTATGAATGGTAAAGGAAAATGATCCTTTCTGGTGGCTGTATTGAGCCTTCTGTAGTCAATACAAATACGCCACCCTGTGACTGTTCTTGTAGGAACCAGTTTATTTTTTTCATTATGAACCACTGTCATGCCTCCCTTTTTGGGGACAACTTGGACATGGCTTACCCAGGGGCTATCAGAAATAGGATAGATAATCCCAGCCTCTAGTAATTTAGTGACCTCCTTCTGCACCACCTCCTTCATGGCTGGATTTAGCCTCCTTTGTGGTTGGACCACTGGTTTGGCATTATCCTCCAACAAGATCTTGTGCATGTATCTAGCTGGGCTAATGCCCTTAAGATCACTTATGGACCACCCAAGAGCTGTCTTGTGTGTCCTTAGCACTTGAATTAGTGCTTCCTCTTCCTGTAGATTTAAAGCAGAGCTTATAATCACTGGAAAAGTGTCACCCTCTCCCAAAAATGCATACTTCAGGGATGGTGGTAGTGGTTTGAGTTCAAGTTTGGGAGGCTTATCCTCCTCCTGAGGAATTTTCAAAAATTTCTTTGTTTCCTCTGGCTCTTCTTGATCAGGCTGAGCATCCTTGAAGATGTCCTCAAGCTCTGATTCTAGACTTTCAGTCATATTGATCTCTTCCACCAAAGAGTCAATAATGTCAGCGCCCATGCAGTCATTTGGTGTGTCTGGATGCTGCATAGCTTTTACAGCATTCAACTTGAACTCATCATCATTGACTCTCAGGGTTACTTCCCCTTTTTGTACATCAATGAGAGTTCGTCCAGTTGCTAGGAAAGGTCTTCCTAGAATGAGAGTT
>NC_029772.3:11310123-11310941 GCF_000817695.3 Arachis duranensis | reverse complement strand
TTTCTTATGACTTAGGATCTCTTTCATGAACTTAGCATAAGAAGGTATTTGCTAAAGTGCCTCTGCAAATGGAATCTTTATTTCAAGAGTCCTTAGATAGTCTGCAAAGCGGGCAAATTGCTTATCCTGTTCCGCTTGGCGGAGTTTCTGAGGATAAGGCATCTTGGCTTTATATTCTTCAACCTTAGTTGCTGCAGGTCTATTCCTTACAGAAGTGGTTGAAGAAGCCTTTTTAAAGGGATTACTGTCAGCACTCTCAGGTGTCTGATCCTCCCTTGGCGTCTGAACGCCAGGATTGGGTGAAGATTGGGCGTTTAACGCCAACTTCTCTCCCTTTTCTGGCGTTTGAACGCCAGAACTGGGTAGGGAATGGGCGTTTAACGCCAGCTTTCTCCCCTTTTCTGGCATTTGAACGCTAAAAGTACTCCTCTCTGGGCTCTTACTGTCCTCAGAGGGATTTTGGACAGTGGTTTGGTTATCCTCTGTCAATTGTTCCTTATTTGGCTTTTTGCTGCTTTGAGCAGTGTTATTCAATGTCTTCCCACTCCTCAATTGAACTGCTTGACATTCTTCTGTTATCTGTTTAGATATCTGCTGTTTTGCCTGATTCAACTGAAGTTCTATGTTCTTGTTAGCAATTTTAGTTTCTTGGAGCATCTCTTTAAATTCTGCTAACTGTTTTGTCATCAGTTGTAATTGCTGATTAAGCTCAATCATCTGTTCTTGAGGATTAGGACCAGTGGCTACTGCCATAACTTCTTTTTTTGTAGAGAACTCATTGCTAGAGTACAAATATTGATTTCTAGCAACAGTATCTA
>NC_029772.3:11308698-11308997 GCF_000817695.3 Arachis duranensis | reverse complement strand
TAAGGGTCGATCCCACGGAGATTGTCGGCTTGAAGCAAGCTATGGTTATCTTGTAACTCTTAGTCAGGATATCAATAATTATCAGGGTTGATTGTAAAAAGCAAAAGAACATGAAATGAATACTTGTTTTGCAGTAATGGGGAACCGGTTGAGGTTTAGGAGATGCTCTGGCTTCTGAATCTATGCTTTCCTACTGTCTTCTTCTTCAAACACGCAAAGCTCCTTCCATGGAAAGCTGTATGTAGGGTTTCACCGTTGTCAATGGCTACCTCCCATCCTCTCAGTGAAAATGTTCAACG
>NC_029772.3:11295621-11308527 GCF_000817695.3 Arachis duranensis | reverse complement strand
TTGAATCCTACTCAGAATACCACAGATAAGGTTTAGACCTTCCGGATTCTCTTGAATGCCGCCATCAATCCTAGCTTATACCACGAAGATTCTGATTAAGGAATCCAAGAGATATCTACTCAACCTAAGGTAGAACGGAGGTGGTTGTCAGGCACACGTTCATAGTTGAGAATGATGATGAGTGTCACGGATCATCACATTCATCCGGTTTAAGAACAAGTGATATCTTAGAATGGAATCAAGCATGATTGAATGAAAAACAGTAGTAATTGCATTAATCCATCAAGACACAGCAGAGCTCCTCACCCCCAACCATGGGGTTTAGAGACTCATGTTGTAGAAGATACAATGAGAAACGTGTAAAGTGTCATGAGGTCCAGATACAATGTCAAAAGATCCTATTAATAGTGCACTAGTAACCTAGGGTATACAGAAATGAGTAAATGACGTAAAAATCCACTTCTGGGTCCACTTAGTGTGTGCTTGGGCTGAGCATTGAAGCTTTCATGTGTAGAGACTTTTTCTGGAGTTAAACGCCAGATTTTATGCCAGTTTGGGCGTTTAACTCCAATTTTTATGCCAGTTCCAGCGTTAAACGCTGGGAATTCTGAAGCTGATTTGCAACGCCGGTTTGGGCCATCAAATCTCGGGCAAAGTATGGACTATTATACATTGCTGGAAATCCCAGGATGTCTACTTTCCAACGCCGTTGAGAGCGCGCCAATTGGGCTTCTGTAGCTCCAGAAAATCCACTTCAAGTGCAGGAAGGTCAGAAACCAACAGCATCTGCAGTCATTTTCAGCCTCTGAATCAGATTTTTGCTCAGGTCCCTCAATTTCAGCCAGAAAATATCTGAAATCACAAAAAAACACACAAACTCATAGTAAAGTCCAGAAAAGTGAATTTTAACTAAAAACTAATGAAAATATAATAAAAACTAATTAAAACATACTAAAAATATACTGAAAACAATGCCAAAAAGCGTATAAATTGTCCGCTCATCAAAAAGCAAGTCACAAGACCATCACAATGATGGCATGAAAAAAAACATAAAGTATGTTGTGGCTGAGATTCTTATCACTTGTGAAAAGATTTGGTGATGAGATCTTAGCTTCTTCATACCAAAAAATGGAAAAAAAGATATCGGCCAGCAAGGTGAAGATTCTTGAAGTGTTGGCTTGTCTCTGATTCTGCTCAACCACCACAGAAGGTAGCTAGGGTAGCTACGTGATGGAAGAGGCATAGATTGGAGCAGATGAAGCCATCATTATCATCATGAAGCATCAAGGGCCAGAATTTCATGTTGGAGAACAAGCCAAGGATGGAGCGCTCGAATTGATGAAGGATGATGACCAAGGGAGAACTAGAGGTATTTGCATGTTGGGTTTTGCATGGGTTACCTCTTCTCTCTCTCTGGCCGAACCGGTTATGGGTGAAGAAAAAGAAGTTAAGCTTGGTTCTTGTTTCAACTGTGAAGGCTTCTCCTCTCTATAAAAGGGGTAAACAGTCATGGTTTGATTCAAGGAGAAAGTGAGAGAGTGCAAAGCACAGAAGTCTCATAGCTACCTAAGCTTACAGTTTTTCTTCTCCTTCAATGTATTCTATTTTGTAATTTTTCTGTTTAATTTTGTCATGTCTTGAGTCTCATGGAAAAAAGGCAAACAGTGAGGTTTGTATGAAAAAGCCATAGAGCGAAAAAAGGCAGAGAGTGCAAAATTAAAAAGAAAAAGCCATAGATGTCCTTAGAGTTCCTTTGTACATATGTTTTGTGTTTAATGATTCTGTGGAAATCCCCTTGTAAGTTGGGTTAGCATTTTACAGTTTGTAATCAGGTTGATTATAGTGAAATTCCATCATTGTTGTGATGGAGACTGGATGTAGGCTGCACTGCACTTAGCAGCTGAACCAGGATATATCTGGGTGTAACTTTCTCTCTCTTCTACTCCATTTCTGTTTCTACTGCACAGGAGCTAAAACACAAAATATCTCGTGCCAAGTGACGAGACAAAAATAAAAGTCTCGTGGCTAAGGACGAGACAAAAAAAATCAAAAGTCTCCTCAAAGATCAGAAAGTGTAATTGATTAAAAAGGGGGCTAAGATTCAACCCCCATTATCTTAGCCACTAAAAGCCATCAATTAGTATCAGAGCTTGGTCTCAAAGAGATCAAGCTTTGCAGCTTGGAGAAAAGATCCACATGGCAGAAAGCAGTGGCTCGAATATGGTGTCCTACAATCTTACAGAAGGACAGTCAAGCAACAGACCTCCTCTTTTGAATGGGAAAAACTATACTTATTGGAAGGAGAGAATGAAGATCTTTGTGCAAGCAGTAGACTACAGGCTTTGGAAGATCATCCTAAAAGGTCCTCAATTTCCAACCAACACAAGTGCTGAAGGAGTTGTCACACTTAAACCAGAAGCTAGCTGGACCAAGGAAGATAAAAAGAAGGTTAAGCTAAATGCTAAAGCTGTAAATCTGCTCAACTGTGCTATCAGCTTCGAGGAGTACTGACGAGTATCACGATGCACAACGGCAAAGAAAATATGGGATAAATTGCAAATCACTCATGAAGGAACCACCATTGTAAAGAAGACTCGGATAGACATGTTAAACAGAGAGTATGAAATGTTTGCAATGAAGGAAGGAGAATCCATTGATGAACTGTTCAAACGGTTCAACACCATCATTGTTGGCTTGGATGCTATGGGAATAACACACTCTGATTCTGTGCTTGTGAGAAGAATGTTGAAATGTCTCACTAAAGAGTGGGAAACAAAAGCTTTAATTATTTCTGAGAGCAGTAGTCTTGATTCCATGACATTGGATGATTTGAGAGGAAACCTTCTTGCTTTTAAAAATACTTATTTGAAAAAAGATTCAAAAAAGAAAGGAATTACTTTTTCTTCTGTGACTAACCCCCTGGTTGATGAATCCAGTGATAACTCCTCTGAAAATGAATTTGTGTTGTTTGCCAAAAAATTCAGAAAAATGGTGAAGTTCAAAGGCAAAGGCGGCAGCTCAAGGAAAATGAAGAAAGACCTTAGCAAAGTAACTTGTTACAACTGCAAGGAAATGAGGCACTTCAAATCTGATTGTCCCAAGTTAAAAAAGGAGGAGAAGAAAAAAGGGGAGAAGAAGAAGGGTCTAATGGCATCATGGGAAGACTTGAAAAATGACTCAGACAGTGATGAAGAATCAGAGACCAAGTCACAGCCTTGTCTCATGGAAAATCATATAGATCAGGTATTCTTTCAAAACCCTGACACTGAAGACCTTCATCTTATGATAGATCACCTCTCTGAAAAAATAAGATGCTTTCTCCTTGATAATCAATACTTGAACAACAAATTACAATTCTTAAAGCTGAAAATAATTTTCTCAAAGAAAAGCTAAGGGAGGCCGAAACTGCTTGTGATCTTGTGGAAGAAAATAAGCAGTTGAAAGCTCAACTTAGAAGTTGCGAAAGTGATCATTCGGTAGTTGCATATGTAAATTGTTTCAAGGAAAATGAAAAGTTGCTGAAAAAGGTTAAAAGTCTTGAAAATGACTTAGCCAAGTTTACTCAAAGTTCTGAAAATTTAAATCAAATATTGGCCAGTCAAAAACCACTCTTTGATAAAGCTGGTTTGGAGTTTTATAAAACTGATAAGAAACCTTCTTTTAAAAATAGAGCTTCTTCCTCTAATGACACAAGGTTTCAAGATCCCACCTACTTTAACAAAACAGCAACTCCAAGGTTTTGTAGGCTATGCAACCAAAACGGTTATTTTCCCGTTCAGTGTTTTTTTGGTGAAAGAATGATTGGTGATAAAGTTTACAAAGTTATTTTTTATTACAATGATTTGGGACATAGGAGATGGTTTAACGTGAAAGGATCCAAAAAGATTTGGATACCTAAGGTCACTTGAGCTCATTTTGTAGGTATGCCTAGCATCCAAGAGGAAGGAAAATATGTGGTACATAGACAGCGGATGCTCTAGACATATGACCGGAAAGACAACTTTCTTCATAAAGCTTGATGAATATGATGGAGGACTTGTCACTTTTGGTAATGATGGTAAAGGAAAGATAGTGGCCGTTGGAAAAGTTGGTAAAAGCTTTTCATCTTGTATAAATGATGTTCTTCTTATAAATGGTTTGAAACATAATTTACTTAGTGTAAGCCAATTGTGTGACTTAGGTTTTGAAGTTATTTTTACAAAATTTGTGTGTTTGGTTGTTTGTGAAAAAACTGGGAATATTCTTTTTGAAGCTAAAAGATGCAATAATGTGTATGGATTAACTCTTGAGGACTTGAAAGAACAAAATGTAACATGTTTTACTTCTCTTGAATCTGAAAAATGGCTATGGCATAGAAAGTTGGGTCATGCTAGCATGTACCAAATTTCTAAGCTAGTAAAGAAAAATCTGGTTAGAGGAATTTCTAAAATCACATTTGATAAAGATCTTACTTGTGATGCTTGTCAATTAGGCAAACAAGTTAAATCCTCTTTTAAACCAAAAGATGGAATTTCAACCAAAAGGCCATTAGAGATGTTACACATTGATCTTTTTGGTCCAACAAGAACTCAAAGTTTAGGAGGTAAATACTATGGTTTGGTAGTGGTAGATGATTACTCTAGATTTGGTTAGGTACTTTTTCTTGCTCATAAAAATGATGCTTTCAATGCTTTCTCAACTCTTTGCAAGAAAATTCAAAATGAAAAAGATTTAAAAGTGGCCCATTTGAGAAGTGATCACGGAAAAGAATTTGAAAATCAACACTTTGAAAAATTCTGTGATGACTTTGGAATTACTCATAATTTTTCATGTCGTAGAACACCTCAACAAAATGGGATTGTTGAAAGAAGGAATAGAAGCCTTCAAGAAATGACTAGGGCTATGTTATGTGAGAATGAGGTTCCTAAATTTCTATGGGCTGAAGTTGTAAATACAGCATGCTATATTTTGAATAGGACAATAATTAGAAAAGGGTTGAAAAGAACTCCTTATGAGCTATGGAAAGGAACCCCTCCCAATCTTAAGTACTTTCATATTTTTGGATGCAAATATTTTGTACTTAACAACAAAGAAAATCTTGGCAAGTTTGATCCAAAATCTTATGAAGGAATGTTTGTTGGATACTCTACCACTAGCAAGGCCTATAGGATTTATCTCAAAGATCATAGAACCATAGAGGAATCTATACATGTTACTTTTTGTGATTCTAATTTAATTCCCAGTACTATGATAGATAATGATTCAGATTGTGAAGAAGCTGGAACAAGCAAAGAAAATCTCAAGTCTGCCCAAAATGAAGAATCTGCCAGTACAGTTTTGTCTCGTCAGAATGGAGGAGACATTTCTATTTTGTCTCCTGAGCCAGCAAGAGAAACTGAAACAGTGAGGCCCACAGAAGCTCATCAAAGCTCAACACCTCAAAGGAAGCCTAGAGAATGGAAGTCTATGAGGGGTTATCCTTATGACTTTATCATTGGAAATCCCTCTCAAGATGTGACAACTAGATCTTCAACCAAAAGACAATCCGAACCAAGCCATCTTGCACTCTTGTCACAAATGGAGCCCAACAATGTCAAACAAGCTCTTGAAGATCCATCATGGGTGAAAGCCATGCAAGAGGAGCTTGCTCAATTTGACAAGAATGTGGTTTGGACACTAGTACCTCATCTGGATGGTAAGAAAGTTACGGGTACTAAGTAGGTTTTAAAAATAAACTTGGTGAGGATGGACAAGTTGTTCGTAACAAGGCTAGTGATGGTTTCAGTGGCTAAGAGAAGGGGGGGTTGAATCTTAGCCCCTTTTTGCTTGCTAACACTTGCTGGACTTAGAAGAGACTTTTCTGTTTTATCTCGTCCCTAGCCACGAGACCATTTCATTTTGTCTCGTCACTTGACACGAGACATTTTTGATTTTTCATCTGAACAGTAAAAACAGAATTGAAGTGGGAAGAAAGAGAGAAGATTACACCCAGATATATCCTGGTTCAGCTGCTAAGTGCAGTGCAGCCTACATCCAGTCTCCATCACAACAATGATGGAATTTCACTATAATCATCCAGATTACAAATTGTAAAATGCTAACCCAACTTACAAGGGGATTCCCACAGAATCATGAAACACAACACAGATGTACAAAGGAACTCTAAGACATCTATGGCTTTTTCTTTTAATTTTGCACTCTCTGCCTTTTTCCGCTCTAGGCTTTTTCATACAAACCTCACTGTTTGCCTTTTTCCATGAGACTCAAGATATGACAAAATTAAACAGAAAATTATAAAACAGAAAACATTGAAGGAGAAGAGAAATCTGTTAGCTCAGGTAGCTCTGAGAACTCTGTGCCTTGCACTCTCACTGCTTACTTCTAACTCCTTGCTTCAAACCATGACTGTTCACCCCTTTTATAGAGAAGTGAAGCCTTCACGGTTGAAACACAAACCCGAGCCCAGCTTCTTTTCCTTCACAACACAACCGGTTCGGCCTCACAGAGAGAAGAGGTAACTCATGCCAAAAACCAACATGCAAATACCTCTTGTCCTTTCTTGGTCATCACTCTTCATCAATCCGAGCACTCCATCCTTGGCTTCCTCTCCAAGATGGATTTCTGGCCCTTGATACTTCATGATGATGATGACTTCATCTGCTTCAATCTCTGCCTTCAACCATCACTTCGCCACTCTAGCTACTCCCTGTGGTGGTTGAGCAGAATCAAAGACAAGCCACGCCTCCAAGATCTTCCTTGCTGGCCGAATCTTCATCCTTCTTTTTGAGTAAGAAGGATCCGAGATTACCTCACCAAATCTTACCAGATTAGGTGATAATCTCAGCCACAGCTCATTTTTATTTTAGTATGTTTTCTTGCCATCATTAGCTTGATGGTCTTGATGCATGCTTTCCTTTCCTTTCGGTAGCTCCAAGTAGCTTCCATGGATTCCTGGTTAATAACCGAAGAAGGAAGAAGAAAGAGATGAGAGAGAAGAGAGAGAATATTCAATGGATTTGAACAATAATCAATGAACAAAGAGAGAGAATAAAAGTGAATTAAAGTTTCCCACTTCCCTTTGTTGAGTAGCGTAAAGTGTCATAATAGCCATCAAATCAATCTTCTCTCTCTTTCTTATGTTTCCAATGCATTAATTAAATTTGAAATCCTTCAAAATAATGAAGTGGAATCCGTTGGAAGCATTTAGGCATTTCATTTGCTTCATGGATTCGAATAAGGCATGGAAACATTTATCAATATTGGGCTTGGTAGCAATAGATTTTATTTTGGCCCAATATCATTTTCTTTTCGGACCATAGCATGCATAAAACACATTGGACTATTGAATTTTGGTCCACTAAAAGCATTTGCTTTCCTGGTAAAAATTGGAACATGCACAAAACAAACTGAAAGCATGTAACACACTTGGGCTTAGAGCAATCAAAATCATTTGGGCCCTAGTAACATCAAATCAGCCATATTCATCATATATTATCAAAACCAAAGGCTGAATGTATTTTGGGCTTGCTCCAGAAAATTGTTTTCGGCCCAATATTAAACCTGCATAATAAAATTATTAATTAACATATGAGTAATGAAGATTGAATTAATAATTTTGCAATTTAATATTTTAATAATGTTTGTTTATCACAAATATTAATTTGGAGTTTTCCAAACTCATCAATCTCCCCCTTGATGACAAACATTATTAAAATTGAAATGGAAAGAAATTTAAAGATTGAGTACGAGTACTCCCTTTGAAGATTGAATTTCTCCCCCTTTCAAATTATCACATGACTCCCCCTTGATGTATGCTATTTTACCAAGGGAAGCACTAACCTGTAACATTTAAATCAAGCTTCAAGTAACAATGTTATTTAGCATATTTTATGATGCTGAAATGCTTGATTTATGAGCAGTTTTAATTGATAATCAAAACTCATCTGATATCATAAACTGATTTACTGCTCAACATATTACAAACATAAAAAATATCCAAACAATTTCTTGTTTAATATATCAGAGCAAAACAACATGAAGGAAAATATTTGTAGAGCAAAATAAGGCAGTTTTTGATACTTTATACAATTTAAAGGAACTGCCAAAAATACATTTTCAATCCAACAAGTTTATCAATGATGAATCAACAGCCAGGCATCAAAAAATCAAGCATAATTATAAACCAGATGCCAAAAGAGAATTAACTAATCATGATAAACTAAATGAAGTTTGAACAAAGCAAATTTTATCATCAACCAACATGCATTTTTTCGAACAAGGGTGATCATGAATTTTCAATTTGAAAATTTCATCCCTGTTCTTATCCCCTGTTTTTCTTTGTTTCCAATTTCAATTTTGGAAACTGATTTTCCTCCCCCTTTTGTCATCATGGGGGCACCTGCACAAAATATGATTAACAGAGCAAAATATTCATAACAGAGTAACTAGAGTGTATCAAAGTATCACAAAGCAGTGAGTATCAAGTCATGCTTATACAAAAAATAGATTGAGCCTAATGAAGCCAATATCAAATAAAAGTAAACAGCAGCCATCAATCATCAGAAAGATTGAATTCTGAGTCGGAATCAGCTTCAAAATCCCCTGTGCCCATTTCATCATCAAAGCTTTTTATCATGAAGCCAACTCTATCATGGCATTTCTTCCAGGCCCTTTCTTGTTCATATTCCAATTTTCTGGCATTCTTGTGGGATTTGAACATTAACTTGGACATGTTGCGCATCTCATTGAGAACCTCCCGGATTGATGCAGTAACATTTGAGGACTCAGGATGGCTCTCCAGATCACTGAGAGATGGTTCAGAGGGAACAGATTTCTTGCCCTTTTTGCCCGAAATTCCTCCTCCTTTAATCATGGAAATCTTGTTCTCAACAGTTTCATTAGTCAAATCAACCTTAAAATACTCAAATATACATGTGAGAAACATGCCATAAAGAAGATTAGCCTTTTTGGTACTTTTCACTGCTTCCCACATATGACGTATCATAACATAAGCAAATGAAATTTGGGAAGAAGTAAGAAGTGCAAATAAAATAACAGAATCAGAAACTGTTACTCTGTGGTGAGAACCACCTTGTGGAGTGAGAATGTGAGTGATGATACGGTGCAACAGAGAGTTCTCAGGACCGAGTGCTCGATGAGTTGGAATTAGTCCATCCAAACCAGAGAGATTTGCACAGATGTGTTGTAAGACCGTTTGTTGTTCAATGCCAACTTGATCATCCCACTTATCAACCATGTAAACTTTTGGCCCTTCTTCTTCATATCCAAGAGCAGCGGTTGAGGGTCATGTAAACACGTTTGACATAAGAGTGAATTGAGCCATCAATCAAACGCATGTTTGCATAAAATTCCCGGACCAGCCCCGGGTACAAAAGTTTTTGAATGTGAAGCAGTGGAGTCCACTTCAGAGCATCAAACATGGAAGAAAAGTTGATTCCTTTGGTTGCCAGTTTCTCAAGATTTACCAGTTATGAAAGACAGAGAGGGCGTTTCAGCAAAACCTCTTTATGAAATTCATAGAAAGCACATGAGTAAAACCGAGAGGGATCAAAATGGGAGTGAGTTTTGTGAAATTTGTTCTTGAAGTCGAGAGACTCCAAATTTGCCGGTTCCCTTGTTTCATGCAGAACAAAGCTTTTTGGCCTTTTCTGAGAGCTTTTTGTGGTTGAAGTAGGTCTTTTCGGCGGCGATGGTGGTGGAGAAGTATGTGATTCCTCCTCTTCTTCTTGAACGCTAGGCTCCTTGTTCTTTCCTCTCCCTGAAGATTTATGAGCAATGACTTTGCGACGCATGGTTTCGGTCCTTTTGGAAGGAGGTGATGGAGTAGAAGAGGAGGTAGAATGAAGATGGATATGTGTATGAGTTTGAGGTGATGAGAACGGTGGGCTTTTTGAAATAGGGGTTCGGCCACTTCTCTTTTGTGCCGTTTTCTTTTTCATGTTAGGAGGAGGGAGGAGGTTGAATATGAAAGGGTGAGGGTGCCGAACGAGAGTGAGGAGAAAGGAGGTTAGTGGTGCAATTAATGAGGATTGGAGAGAGATGACGGGGAAGTTAATAACCATAATGATGCGGTTATTAACCAAGGGGTTTTGAAAAAGTGGTTTCCTAGTTTTAAGGGATTAGATGGAGAGAGGAATTTGATTTGACAATAACCACTTCCAATGAGATTTGAAATGACACTCAAAAGATTTGATCATCATAAAATGAGGAACCAGTAAAATTCAATGAGGGGTCAAACTTGATTATGTGGGGCCCATTAAACGTAAAGTCTGCGCAGCCTCCCCCTTAATCATAGCTCCTCCAGCATGCCTTGTTTTTATCTCGTCCATTCCTACGAGATAAAACCAGACAGAATCAGAAATTCACAAATTTTCAACATGACTTAAATCAATCATTCCCAAACTTTTCCTTAACAAACAGAATCTATCTTCACAGAGGGGTTTTGTAAAAATATCAGCAAGTTGTTCTTCAGATTTTACAAATTGAATATCAATAGTACCCTTTTGCACATGTTCTCTAATAAAATGATATTTAATTTCAATGTGCTTTGTTCTAGACTGCAGAACAGGATTTTTGGAAATATTTATTGCACTCATGTTATCACAAAATAAGGGTATGCTATTGATTTTTAATTTGTAATCTTCCAATTGAGTTTTTAACCAAATTAATTGTGAACAACAAGCAGATGCGGATATATATTCTGCTTCAGCTGTGGATAGAGCCACTGTGGCTTGTTTCTTGCTTGACCACATGTTGAGTGAGCTTCCAAGGAAGCAACACATGCCCGAGGTGCTCCTTCTATCCACTCGATCTCCCGCATAATCTGCATCACAAACCCCTACTGCACAAAAATCATCAGATTTTGGATACCACAAGCCATAATCACATGTTCCCTTAATATACCTAATGATGCATTTAACAGCCGTTAAATGGGATTCTTTTTGGTGAGATTGAAATCTTGAACATACACCCACACTTTGAACAATATCCGGTCTAGAGGATGTAAGATACATTAGTGAACCAATCATTCCTCTATACCGTGTCTCATCCACATCTAGGCCATCATCATCCTTTTCAAGTTTAGTATTAGGATGCATTGGTGTTCCCATTGGTTTGGAATTCTCTAAGCCAAATTTCTTTATCAATTCTTTTGCATACTTGCCTTGGTGAATAAAGGTACCACTAGGAGTTTGTTTAATTTGGAGGCCAAGAAAGAAAGTTAGCTCTCCCATTAAACTCATTTCAAACTCACTAGTCATGAGTTTTCCAAACTCTTCACACAAGGACTCGTTGGCTGATCCAAACACAATATCATCCACATAAACTTGAACAAGAAGGATCTCATCATTAGAAACTTTAATGAACAAAGTAGTGTCGGTGGTTCCCCTTTGAAAATGATTTTCTAACAAGAAGGCACTAAGCCTTTCATACCAAGCTCTTGGAGCTTGTCTAAGGCCATAAAGAGCCTTTGAAAGTTTAAACACATGATTAGGAAAATCTTTATATTCAAAACCGGGGGGTTGAGCCACATACACTTCTCTATCAATAAAGCCATTAAGGAAAGCACATTTAACATCCATTTGAAACATTTTGAAACCTTTATGGGCAGCATAGGCAAGAAGCAACCTAATTGCTTCCATTCTAGCTACCGGAGCAAACGACTCATCAAAATCAATTCCCTCTTCTTGATCGTAACCTTGGGCCACTAATCTAGCCTTGTTACGAACAACTTGTCCATCCTCACCAAGTTTATTTTTAAACACCCACTTAGTACCCGTTACCTTCTTACCATCCGGATGAGGTACTAATGTCCAAACCTCATTCTTGTCAAATTGAGCAAGTTCCTCTTGCATGGCCTTGACCCATGATGGATCTTCAAGGGCTTGTTTGACATTGTTAGGCTCTATTTGTGACAAGAGAGCAAAATTGCTAGGTTCGGTTTGCCTTTTGGTGGAGGATCTTGTGGTTATACCTTGAGAAGGATCACCAATGATGAAGTCATGAGGATAACCCCTCATGGATTTCCATTCTCTAGGCTTTCGGACAGGTGTTGAGCTTTGATGATCTTCTGGTGGTCTCACTGTTTCAGTTGCTCATGCCTGCTCAGGAGACAAAATGGAAGTTTCTCCTCCGATCTGACGAGACAAAACTGGGCTGACAGATTCTTCATTTTGCACAGATTTGGGATTTTCTTTATTTGTTCCATCTTCTTCACAATCTGATTTATTATCCTTTACAGTACTGGGAATTAAGTTAGAATCACAAAAAGTAACATGTATGGATTCCTCTATGGTTCTATGTTCTTTGAGATAAACTCTATAGGCCTTGCTTGTGGTGGAATATCCAACAAAAATTCCTTCATAGGATTTTGGATCAAATTTTCCAAAGTTTTCCTTATTGTTAAGTACAAAGCATTTGCATCCAAAAACATGAAAGTACTTAAGGTTTGGAGGGGTTCCCTTCCATAGCTCATAAGGAGTTTTCTTTAACCCTTTTCTAATGATTGTTCTATTCAAAATATAACATGCTGTGTTCACAGCTTCAGCCCATAAGGCATAAAATGCATCATTCTTATGAGCAAGGAAAAGCACCCAACCAGAACTAGAGTAATCATCTACCACCACAAGACCATAGTGTTTACCTCCTAAACTTTGAGTTCTAGTAGGACCAAAAAGATCAATATGTAACATTTCCAATGGTCTTTTGGTTGAGATTCCATCTTTTGATTTAAAAGAGGATTTTACTTGTTTGCCCAATTGGCAAGCATCACAAGTAAGATCCTTATCAAACTTGATGTTTGGAATTCCTCTAACCAAATTCTTTTTTACTAGCTTAGAAATTTGGTACATGCTAGCATGGCCCAACTTTCTATGCCAAAGCCATTTTTCAGATTCAAGAGAGGCGAAG
>NC_029772.3:11294643-11295362 GCF_000817695.3 Arachis duranensis | reverse complement strand
TTTTTACCCACTTTCCCAACAGCCACTATTTTTCCTTTTGCATCATCACCGAATGTGACAAATCCTCAAGCTTTATGAAGAAGGTTGTCTTTCCGGTCATATGCCTAGAGCATCCGCTATCCATGTACCACATATTTTCTTTCTTCTTGGATGCTAGGCATACCTACAAAATGAACTCAAGTGCAAATTTTCTTGGATCCTTTCACGTTAAACCATCTCTTATGTCCCAAATCATTGTAATCAAAAACAACTTTGTAAACTTTGTCACCAATCATTCCTTCACCAAAGAAACATTGAACTGGAAAATGACCACTTCGGTTACATAGTCTACAAAATCTTGGAGTTGCTATTTTGTTAAAGTGAGTTGGGTCTTGATATTTTACATCATTTGAAGATGAAGCAATGTTTTCAAAATGTGATTTTTCAGATTTATAAAATCCCAACCCAGCTTTATCATAAAGAGGTTTTTGACTGGCCAAGATTTGGTTCAAATTTTCAAAACTTTGGGTGAACTTAGCTAAGTCTTCTTTAAGTCTTTTAACCTCTTTGAGCAACTCTTCATTTTGCTTAAAACAGTTCACATATGCAAGAACAGAATGGTCACTTTCACAGCTTCTTACTTGGGCTTTTAACTGCTTATTTTCTTCCACAAGATCACAAGCAGTTTCGGCCTCTCTTAGTTTTTCTTTGAGGAAATCATTTTCAGCTTTAAGAATGAA
>NC_029772.3:11264494-11294607 GCF_000817695.3 Arachis duranensis | reverse complement strand
AACTTGGGACAATCAGATTTGAAATGACCCATTTTCTTGCAATTGTAACAAGTTACTTTGCTAAGGTCTTTCTTCATCTTCCTTGAGCTGCTGCCTTTGCCTTTGAGCTTCACCATTTTCATGAATTTTTTTGCAAACAACACAAACTCATTTTCAGAAGAATTATCACTGGATTCATCATCCAGAGGGTTAGTCACAGAAGAAAAAGCAATTCCTTTCTTTTTTGAGTCTTTTTTCAAATAACTGTTTTCAAAAGCTAGAAGATTTCCTCTCAAATCATCAAGTGTCATGGAATCAAGATTACTACTCTCAGAAATAATTAAAGCTTTTGTTTCCCACTCTTTAGTGAGACATCTCAGCACTCTTCTCACAAGCACAGAATCAGAATGTGTTACTCCCATAGCATCCAAGCCAACAGTGATAGTGTTGAACCGTTCGAACAGTTCATCAATGGATTCTCCTTCCTTCATTGTAAACATTTCATATTCCATGTTTAACAAGTCTATCCGAGTCTTCTTAACAATGTTGGTTCCTTCATGAGTGATTTATAATTTATCCCAGATTTCCTTTGCTGTTGTGCAACTTGTCCCAGATTTCCTTTGCCGTTGTGCATCGTGATACCCGTCGGTACTCCTCAAAGCTGATAGCACAGTTGAGCAGGTTTACTGCCTTGGCATTTAATTCTACCTTCTTCCTATCTTCCTCGGTCCATCTTGCTTCTGGTTTGAGAGAGACTACCCCTTCAGCACTTGAGGTAGTTGGAAATTGAGGCCCTTCAAGAATAATCTTCCAAAGTCTGTAATCTACAGCTTGTACAAATATCTTCATCCTCTCCTTCCAATAGGTATAATTTTTTCCATTGAAAAGAGGAGGTCTGTTGCTTGATTGTCCTTCGGTCAGATTATAGGACACCACATTTGCGCCACTGTTTTCCGCCATGAAGATCTTTACTCCAAGCTGCAAAGCTTGATCTCTTTGAGACCAAGCTCTGATACCAATTGATGGTTTCAGTGGCTAAGAGAAAAGGGGGTTGAATCTTAGCCCCTTTTTCGCTTGCTAACACTTGCTGGACCTTGAAGAAACTTTTCTGTTTTTAGCTCGTCCCTAGCCACGAGACATTTTCATTTTGTCTCGTCACTTGACACGAGACATTTTTGATTTTTCATCTGAACAGTAAAAATAGAATTGAAGTAGGAAGAAAGAGAGAAGATTACACCCAGATATATCCTGGTTCAGCTGCTAAGTACAGTGCAGCCTACATCCAGTCTCCATCACAACAATGATGGAATTTCACTATAATCATCCAGATTACAAATTGTAAAGTGCTAACCCAACTTACAAGGGAATTCCCACAGAATCATGAAACACAACACAGATGTACAAAGGAACTCTAAGACATCTATGGCTTTTTCTTTTAATTTTGCACTCTCTGTCTTTTTTCGCTCTATGGCTTTTTCATACAAACCTCACTGTTTGCCTTTTTCCATGAGACTCAAGACATGACAAAATTAAACAGAAAATTATAAAACAGAAAACATTGAAGGAGAAGAGAAATCTGTTAGCTCAGGTAGCTCTGAGAACTCTATGCCTTGCACTCTCACTGCTTACTTCTAACTCCTTGCTTCAAACCATGACTGTTCACCCCTTTTATAGAGAAGTGAAGCCTTCACGGTTGAAACACAAACCCGAGCTCAGCTTCTTTTCCTTCACAACACAACCGGTTCGGCCTCACAGAGAGAAGAGGTAACTCATGCCAAAAACCAACATGCAAATACCTCTAGTCCTTTCTTGGTCATCACTCTTCATCAATTCGAGCACTCCATCCTGGGCTTCCTCTCCAAGATGAATTTCTGGCCCTTGATGCTTCATGATGATGATGACTTCATCTGCTTCAATCTCTGCCTTCAACCATCACTTCGCCACTCTAGCTACTCCCTGTGGTGGTTGAGCAGAATCAAAGACAAGCCATGCCTCCAAGATCTTCCTTGCTGGCCGAATCTTCATCCTTCTTTTTGAGTAAGAAGGATCCGAGATTACCTCACCAAATCTTACCAGATTAGGTGATAATCTTAGCCACAACTCATTTTTATTTTAGTATATTTTCTTGCCATCATTAGCTTGATGGTCTTGATGCATGCTTTCCTTTCCTTTCGGTAGCTCCAAGTAGCTTCCATGGATTCCTGGTTAATAACCGAAGAAGGAAGAAGAAAGAGATGAGAGAGAAGAGAGAGAATATTCAATGGATTTGAACAATAATCAATGAACAAAGAGAGAGAATAAAAGTGAATTAAAGTTTCCCACTTCCCTTTGTTGAGTAGCGTAAAGTGTCATAATAGCCATCAAATCAATCTTCTCTTTCTTTCTTATGTTTCCAATGCATTAATTAAATTTGAAATCCTTCAAAATAATGAAGTGGAATCCGTTGGAAGCATTTAGGCATTTCATTTGCTTCATGGATTCGAATAAGGCATGGAAACATTTATCAATATTGGGCTTGGTAGCAATAGATTTCATTTTGGCCCAATATCATTTTCTTTTCGGACCATAGCATGCATAAAACACATTGGACTATTGAATTTTGGTCCACTAAAAGCATTTGCTTTCCTGGTAAAAATTGGAACATGCACAAAACAAACTGAAAGCATGTAACACACTTGGACTTAGAGCAATCAAAATCATTTGGGCCCTAGTAACATCAAATCAGCCATATTCATCATATATTATCAAAACCAAAGGCTGAATGTATTTTGGGCTTGCTCCAAAAAATTGTTTTCGGCCCAATATTAAACCTGCATAACAAAATTATTAATTAACATATGAGTAATGAAGATTGAATTAATAATTTTGCAATTTAATATTTTAATAATGTTTGTTTATCACAAATATTAATTTGGAGTTTTCCAAACTCATCAGCTAGATTAGTAGCCCAAGATTATGATCAAGAAGAGGGTATAGATTTTGATGAGTCTTTTGCTCCGGTGGCTAGAATGGAAGCAATTAGATTGCTTCTTGCCTATGCTGCCCATAAGGGTTTCAAAATGTTTCAAATGGATGTTAAATGTGCTTTCCTTAATGGCTTTATTGAAAGAGAAGTGTATGTGGCTCAACCCCCCGGTTTCGAACATAAAGATTTTCCAAATCATGTTTTTAAATTATCAAAGGCCCTTTATGGCCTTAGGCAAGCTCCAAGAGCTTGGTATGAAAGGCTTAGTGCCTTCTTATTGAAAAATAAATTTCAAAGGGGTACCACGGACACAACTTTATTCATTAAAGCATC
Organism: Arachis duranensis; assembly: GCF_000817695.3. Classification (NCBI taxonomy): domain Eukaryota; kingdom Viridiplantae; phylum Streptophyta; class Magnoliopsida; order Fabales; family Fabaceae; genus Arachis; species Arachis duranensis. Next base: position 11,291,330 of record NC_029772.3, on the reverse strand, counting down.
TAATGATGATATACTTCTAGTTCAATTTTATGTGGATGATATTGTATTTGGATCGGTCAACGAGTCCTTGTGTGAAGAGTTTGGAAAACTCATGACTAGTGAGTTTGAGATGAGTTTAATAGGAGAGCTAACTTTCTTTCTTGGCCTCCAAATTAAACAAACTCCTAGTGGTACTTTTATTCACCAAGGAAAGTATGAAAGTATGCTAAAGAATTAATCAAGAAATTTGGCCTTGAAAATTCCAAACTAATGAGAACTCCAATGCATCCAAACACTAAGCTTGAAAAAGATGATAATGGGAAAGATGTGGATGAAACAAGGTATAGAGGTATGATAGGATCACTCATGTATCTTACATCCTCTAGACCGGACATTATTCAAAATGTGGATGTATGCTCAAGGTTTCAATCTCACCCAAAAGAATCCCATCTTTCGGCCGTTAAGCGCATCATTAGATATATTAAGGGAACAAGTGATTATGGCTTGTGGTATCCAAAATCTGATGATTTTTGTGCAGTAGGGTTTTGTGATGCAGATTATGCGGGAGATAGAGTGGATAGAAGGAGCACCTCCGGCATGTGTTGCTTCTTTGGAAGCTCACTCAACATGTGGTCAAGCAAAAAATAAGCCACAGTAGCTCTATCCATAGCTGAAGCTGAATACATATCCGCTTCTGCATGTTGCTCACAATTAATTTGGTTAAAAATGCTGTTGGAAGATTACAAATTAAAGATCAATAGTATACCATTGTTTTGTGATAACATGAGTGCTATAAATATTTCAAAAAATCTTGTTTTGCACTCAAGAATAAAGCACATTGAGATCAAATATCATTTTATTAGAGAACATGTGCAAAAGGGTACTATTGATATTCAATTTGTAAAATCTGAAGATCAACTTGCTGACATTTTTACAAAACCCCTCTGTGAAGACAGATTCTGTTTATTAAGAAAAAGCTTGGGAATGATTGATCTTGTTTCTGTTGATAATTTGTGAAATTCTGATTCTACCCTGTTTTGTCTCGTAGGAATGGATGAGATAAAAATAAGAATGAAGGAAGGGATGTGATCTAGGGGGAGGCTGCGCAAAAGTTAATTTTCGTGGACCATACCAAATCTCTTTGACCCCACCTTGACCGTTTTGTTAGTTCATCATTTTTTTTTGAAAACTCAAAATCCTTTTGTGGTCTTATCAAATCTAGTTGAAAGAGGCATAGTGTCAAATCAAATCTTTCCTTCCAACTAATCCCTTGATTTAAAGAAACCACTTTTTCAAATTCTTGGAAATCCCCTGGTTATTAACCGTGCTCTTAATGGTTATTAACTTCCTCCACATTCTCTCTCCAATCCACATTTAATGCTTCCCTATCTTCCCTCCTCCCTCACTCTATTCGGTTCCTACCCAACCTCCTCATATTCCACTCCTCCATTTTCACTACCATGAAAAAGAAAACCGCCCCTAGGAAAAGCAAACAGATTCTTCTTTCTCAAAAACCGTCTACACCCCAATCTTATACACATATACATATTCATTCCACAACATCATCATCACCCTCACCTCCCTCCAAACACACAGACACCATAAGAAGAAAAGTCATAGCCAAGAAAACTTCTTCAAGAAGGAAGAAGGGAAAGGAACCTGTGGAAGAAGAAGAGGAATCACAAACATCCTCCATTCCATCACCACCGCATTCACCACCCAAGAAGGCTACTCCTAGAAAGAGTACTCAGAAGCCAGACAGTTTTGCACTGCACGACACCACCGAACCTGCCAACTTGGAATCCATGGAATTCAAGAACAAGTTCAGCAAAACACATTCCCACTATGCCCCTGCTAGGTTCAACTCCTGCGCCTCATTTGAATTCCAGAAAGATGTTTTGAAAAGGTGTCATCTCTGTTTAACCTACCTTGTCAACCTTGACAATCTCTCCAACAAAGGAATAAATGTGTCTCCTTTGTTTGAATTGCTTCAATGGACTCCATTACTTCACATTCAAAAACCGGTTTACCCTAGCTTAGTCCGACAATTCTATGCCAACATGAGACTCATTGATGGCACCATCCACTCATATGTGAAAAAAGTTCACATCACTCTTGACACTGCCACCATTGGGACGGCCTTGGGATATAAAGAAGAAGGGCCGAGAGCCTACATGGCCGAAAGGTGGGACTCACAAGTCGGCGTCACCGATAAGGTTGTTCTTCAACACACATGCGAGAATCTCTCAGGCTTGGATGGAAATACCCCTACCCACAAGGCCCTTGGTCCCACCAACTCATTGCTTCACAGGATCATCACCCACATCTTGACTCCTCAAAGCGGCTCTCACAATAGAGTAACATATTCTGACTCTCTCATCTTATTTGCACTTGTTACCTCTACTCCTATTTCTTTTGGTTATCTTATGATCCGCCATATGTGGGACTCAGTAAGAAGCACCAAAAAGGCAAATCTATCTTATGGTATATTCTTAACCAGTATCTTTGAATTTTTTAAAGTTGACCTTTTGAATGAGGCAGTAGAAAACAAAGTGTCAATGGTCAAAGGTGGTGGAGCTATTAAAGGAACCAAGAGCAATAAATCCATGGCTTCGGAGAGTGACTATGAGAGCAGACCTGAGTCATCCAAAACCACCGAGCCATCAAAAAAGTTCTTACCGAATTTTCAACTATGCCCGAATTCATAGTCCAATCTCACAAGGATGCACGCAAACTGGCATATGAAAGTGAAAGAGTTTGGATGAGATGCAAGGATAGGGTCAGTTTGATGTTAGAAAATTTGGAGAAGGAACTGGGAGATGCAAGTGAGGACGGGGCTAAGGAATCTGACCTTCATCTATCTGATGATTAATTCTTTGTTTAATTTAGGATATTGGCTTAAGTAGGCTCAATCTGATATTATGTTTTGTTGGGTTTGATACTTTTTGATACTTTGTGATACTTTGTGATACTCTGTTATATTTTGCATATTATGTTTCCTATGTCAAACTTTTTTTGCAGGTGCCCTTTTGATGACAAAAGGGGGAGAAAGTGCTGAAAATTGAAAATGAAAAACAGAGGATGAAATTCTCTGTTGAGAGTTCATGATCACCCCTGTTAAAAGGATTCACCTAATGCTTGATAAAGCACACTAATAATGCTTGGTTGATTATGATTGTGATGCATTTGTTTTGATATTATGGCTGCCTAGTTGTTAATTGAATCTTGTGAAAAGGATTATCTTGATGAATATGCTTGCTACCTGTGGAATAGGAATATTCTGATTCATCTTGGTAAACATGTTTGCAGAATAAGTTATTTTTGGCAGTTCCTTTAAGCATTAAGTATGAAAATAAATGTGAAAATTGCAATGATCATGATGTGGTTAAAAATATTTTTCTTACCATAAGTATGTTGCTCTAATTTGATTGGAAAATATTTTTTAAAACAGCAATTTATGTTCAATTTTTTTTATTAGTGATTGAGCAGAAAATCAATTTATGATATGAAATGAGTTTTGATTATCAATCCAAATCTACTCATAAATCAAGCATTTAGCATCATGTAATAAATATGCTAAATAACAGTTACTTGAGGCTTGATTAAAATGTTACAGGTTAGTGCTTCCCCTGGTAAAAATGTCATATATTAAGGGAGATCCATGTGACAATTTGAAAGGGGGAGAAATTCAAAACTCAGGAAGTATTCTTTACCCAATCTTAAATTTCTTTCCATTTCAATTTTAATAATGTTTGTTATCAAGGGGGAGATTGATGAGTTTGGAAAACTCTAAATTAACATTTGTGACGACTAAACATTATTAATATGATTAATTGCAAAAATATTAAATCATATGTTTTGAATAAATTAATTTTTGTAATGCAGGTTTTATTTGGGCCAAAACATAAAAGAAATATTGCAAGCCCAAATCAAAATCAATATTCAGCCTTGGTGTATATTTCCTATAATATGTGGCTGAAGCAATTTGTGATTAATTGGGCCAGAACACAAACATTGCCATAAGCCCAATTAGTTTAGATGAATCAAAACTTTATTAGCCAGATTAAATATTTTTGCTACTAAGTCCAATTTTAATTTTGATGAATGTTCCTCATGCTTGATCCAAAATCAAGAGAAGAAGAAAGCAAAAATTGCTTCCATTTTACCATGTGATGGATTTCAAATTTTATTAAATTGTCATTTATTGCATGGGAAATATGAGAGAGAAATTTGCAATTGAGTTGATTGATTGCCATAGTGGTGCACGCTACCAATAGCAAAAAAAGGGAAGTAAATTAATTCATTTTAGTTTTAATTATTCAAAAATACTTGATTGCTTCTCTTTCTACATTTTCTATTCTCTCATCTCTCTCTTCTTTTCAGACAATACACAGCAAACCATGAAAGCAACTTTGAGTCACCGAAAAGAAGGAAAAGCAAGTCACAAGACCATCACAATGATGGCACGAAAAAGAAAACATAAAGTATGTTGTGGCTGAGATTCTTATCACTCGTGGAAAGATTTGGTGATGAGATCTTAGCTTCTTCATACAAAAAATGGAAGAAAAGATCTCGGCCAGCAAGGTGAAGATCCTTGAAGTGTTGGCTTGTCTCTGATTCTGCTCAACCACCACAGAAGGTAGCTAGGGTGGCTACGTGATGGAAGAGGCAAAGATTGGAGCAGATGAAGCCATCATCATCATCATGAAGCATCAAGGGTCAGAATTTCATCTTGGAGAACAAGCCAATGATGGAGCGCTCGGATTAATGAAGGATGATGACCAAGGAAGAACTAGAGGTATTTGCATATTGGGTTTTGCATGGGTTATCTCTTCTCTCTCTGACCGAACCGGTTATGGGTGAAAAAAAAAGAAGTTAAGCTTGGTTTTTGTTTCAACTGTGAAGGCTTCTCCTCTATATAAAAGGGTGAACAGTCACGGTTTGATTCAAGGAGAAAGTGAGAGATTGCAAAGCACAGAAGTCTCATAGCTACCTAAGCTTACAGTTTTTCTTCTCCTTCAATGTATTTTATTTTGTAATTTTTCTGTTTAATTTTGTCATGTCTTGAGTCTCATGGAAAAAAGGCAAACAGTGAGGTTTGTATGAAAAAACCATAGAGCGAAAAAAGGCAGAGAGTGCAAAATTAAAAAGAAAAAGCCATAGATGTCCTTAGTGTTCCTTTGTATATCTGTGTTGTGTTTCATAATTCTGTGGGAATCCCCTTGTAAGTTGGGTTAGCACTTTACAGTTTGTAATCAGGTTGATTATAGTGAAATTTCATCATTATTTCATCATTGTTGTGATGGAGACTGGATGTAGGCTGCACTACACTTAGCAGCTGAACCAGGATATATCTGGGTGTAACTTTCTCTAACTTTCTCTCTCTTTAACCCCCTTCTCTTAGCCACTAAAAGCTATCAATAAGGATTCGTTATATAAGAGGCGCGTGTAAAACAAACGTAGTAGTGAGACTTCGAGTGAAATTACTTGAATACCATCTATGTAGTTTATTTTTAGAGCGTGAAGTAAAAATTGTTTAGATACCATCTATGTAATTTTTACATAGATGTAGAGCTTTTCTGAAAGAATATTTGTTCACCAAAAAAAGAATTTGCAGTTGAATTCAATTAAATTCGTGACATTTTTCGTATAGTCATTTTTACTCGCCAAGACAACACTTTGTGATTCCCTATAAAAAAGAGAGGGAAAAAAATATTGCACGAGGAAGATGGAAGCTAACTCAATATATAATAAAAAAAATTCACATGACATTCTAGCAGTTGGGATTTAACTGCCAGTCTCATCACAATACCATTCCACCTGCCAAAGCATGTAATTTAGAGAGTTATTAAAGTATTAATAATACAAATGAATAGTATAAAAATCGATTCAGTTGAAAACACTTTTTGAGGTCTTGTTGCTGAGTCTAAAATCTAGAGTTTAATTTTAAGTATGTACACCACGAAAAGAGGACCATCATCATCAGAACTCGAAAGGGGGATTGAGAGTAGAAATTACAATCCAATGTATGTATCCTACACCATTTCAGCTCTGACTGCGAAATTCGGATAGATTTCTGATTTTATTTAAACACCCAACAAGGCACCTGAACACAACCGATTGTCGAAGCGACCAACCTCAGAAATCCATAGAAGAGACCGAGCTTTGGAATTAGACTTCGTTCACATTGCCTGCTACTGACCAGGGTTTCCTAGAAGTCGTTCAACTGCTGCATGAACATTACCGGATGTGGCAATAAGGGCCCTTATGTTCTCTTGCGTGTCGAAGAATCCCATTTCTTGAAGCTGAGAAAGCTGGGTTGCATACAACTGCTCGGGCGGCTCTGCAGAAGGCAACAATGTCAGCGAATCGACATAAAATTTATTTAGAAAGAAACAAAAGATGAGAACAACGCTAACCATTTGATCTATTTGGAACAGCTAGGCTGCCAGTTCCAAGTCCACCAAACATGCTTGATAACAACTCCAAACCTGCCAAGTTGTTCAAAGGACCTAGCAAAAAATAATAGTTAGTTATTATCAACAGATATGTACGGTATCTGTGGTCAATCAAGCCCCTGCAAATCTAAATCTCAATATATAAAAAACAATTACTACTGATTAAGTACTGATGGATCATCTTAATAGAAGAAATGATATAAAATAATTTGAATTGCAAAAACTATGGCATAAAATTAAATAGTTTATATCAACATAAGCTCGCATACCAGTGCCTCCGCCAGTTTGACCTGATTCCCTGCAAAAGCTTTTCATATTAATAGAAAATCAAGAAAAAAAATATAGAAAAAGAGATTAAAAGTCTAGATGGGTTTAAAAAGTGCTGATTTCAGACATTGCAATACAAGCAAGGCATCATATTTGGTCAGAGATTTGAACCCACACCCTTGTGTCCCGAGTCAAAGATTTACTTTAAATGGAGAAATTAAAATATCCTTCCAATGTTTCAGAAAGACATTATAAGTATTCAGCAAAAACCTTTACACATTAAACCTCATTATCAAATTCACAAGAATTATTAAAAATAATTACCGTGGCTGTTGTTGACCAAGCTGAGACAGAAGAGCTTGCTGAAAAGACATCAGTTGCTGCCAATGCGCAATAAAATAAATGGTAAGAAAATTAATTGAAACCAATGAATAAAATTACACAAGGAATCAACACAGTTTCTTCTTCATCATTATATTTCACAAAATCAAATTCTGTTAAAAAAAATGTTCTCCCAGAAAACACTTGGAGAATTATGATCATTTCTAAATGAACTAAAAGTTTTAAAACCCATTTATTTTTGTAACAAAAATTACTATTAGAATCGATACACACAACATTATATGAAAGGGGAGGTCTTTAGCTTGTCCTTCATTCCATCTACAATGTAGCAACCTACTTTAGATGCATTTTCCTATACAATCTCAAAATTTTGTCATGCGAAAACTGCCCTAAATTCTTATCATGTGACATGTACTATAGCCTATTGTAAATTATGAGAAAGAACAAAAATTTAAGAAGAACCTAAAATATCAACGTCCAAGCAAGCTACTCTGTTATAAAATGAACCACATCCAAACATCAATGCCAATACTCGAAAGACTAAGTAAGTGCAGTAGACCACATGCTTATTAACACAAGCAAAGACAAATACTCAACCATATGCTTAAGAGAAGATACTCAATGTCAACAAGAACTCATCAACATCTGTTTACCTGCAGTGTCTCAGGTGAAGAAAATAAGCGAAGGAACTCTGGATTTTGCATCACTTCTCTAAGAGAATTCAAATCAGGCATGCCACGCTGATCAGCATTAGCTCCAAGCATCTAAAAGAAAAAAGAATAACGTTAAAAGGATAGATCCAAGGGAACCACACGTCCACAACACATCTTGTACTCTTACTAGGCAAACTAAACATATACCTGATTCAAAGTTTGTGGGTTGGAAAGCATACTTTGCATCATGTTTGAGATAGCTGGATTTTGCATTAACTGGGCCATTAAAGCAGGATCTGGCATAGCATTGCCGCCCAGCATGCCTTGAAGATCCGGCAGTCCAAGCCCTCCTAAGCCAGTAGGTGCCTGCGGCCTAGCATCCCCACCAGCAGGGGTTGACCTTCTATTGTTATTTTGGGCACCACCAGCTGCAAATATTCACCATCAATTACAGTAGTACCAGTAATGAGCAACAAAAAATCTATTTACTAGTCTTGAAAGAGCTAAAAAAATATCAGAGTAAGGGAAAACGTAATAAAAACAATTGATTAGAATGAGCCATCCGGTCACAGGATTCTAAGGAGCAAAATATAGCATAAGAACTTACTTCCCGTAGAGGACCAAGGATTGGGGAGTGGGTTAGTATTGGGTAATGGAGAACCAGCAGTTGCTTCGGAGCTAGTAGTTGAGGGATTTGTTGATTGGTCCCTGGCTTGAGTCCCAGAAAGTGGTGTATTGTTGCCTCCTGTGTTTCCAGCCATCGTAGTAGCATTTAAAAATGGTTCTTGAACATTTTCATACATGCGCCTCAACATGTTAAATCCCTCAGGAGATGCTTCAATGTTGCTCATTGCTCTGTCGGTATTTCTCATCATTTCACGCATAATCTCAGGGTTCCTTGTAGCTTCAAGTGTCTGGCGGAGGGTGCTTGGATCATTAAGTATGTGAGCTAACTCAGGATTCCGATCCATGAGCTCCTGCATCTGCGGGTTGCTCATTATAAGATTCCGCACAATCTCAGGATTATTTATTAGGTTCTGCATAGCAGGTGTGTTCATAATTTCTCTCATTAAATTGGGATTTGAAATAAATGGTTGCTGCATCTGCTCAAGATCCGGAAATCCCTCTCCAAATAGGTTATTGCCACCCATCCCATTCAAACCTAATCCAGGGAACAATGAAGCTCCAAAACCAAGGCCTCCTAAGCCCCCACCCTCAGCAGCACCAGTACTTCTGGCATTAGTCGTGGCGGTATTGGTGCCACTGGTATTTGTGCCCCCACCTGTATTGGAAGGTGTGAAGCCACGAACCAAATGGATGGTGTGATCTGCCTCCAAGCCTACACAGATAAACAGAAAATTAAGCTGTATCGAAAGACAAGGGGATTATCATTGTCACGGTATAACATGATTGTACTGAGCAATAAAATTGCTTTAACATGAATACAAATGATTTCTCAAACACGCCCAAGCTCTATATTCTAAACCGAAACCCAAAACTAATTAAACATTCGTATTCCTTTCCCTCAAATTCATTAAAAATAATAAGGAAAGGGTAATTTCTATGGTGAAGAGAGGAGAGTGTGCATTGCAAATTATATGTTTATTTTTTTTTAAATATTTTTCTCTATTGTTCAAAGAACAATCTTCACTCTTCATTGAAAAACACTCTTCACCATAGTATTCCCCTAAGAAAAGTATAGTATGCCAACAAATCAATAATGTTCCCCAATTGGAAGCAAATTCATTCCTTTTCACATTGAACACCCAAACCATACATTAGAAATCCGAAACCTTCTAACTCTAACCACCACAAAACCCTAGCTGACTCTCAAACTAAGCAAAGAATAATAAAAATCAGAAAACACACGAACATCTCCCACCACAAAACCATACAATCGATCATAGGTTTCCACAGGTTCATAAACAAAAACCTGAACCAAATAGAGCAAAAGCAAGCCCAATTTTATGAATTGAACAATAAAAGAACGAGATCAAATCATCACCATAGCTTTGTAGGGTCTGATCATCCTTCAGGATCCGACCCTTGTAAATCAGGCGCTGCTGACCGGCTGGGATATCGCAGCTGCCAGCAATGACTTCCTTGAAGGATCCGACGGTGGAATCGAGGCAAATCTGAACCGAGAACTTGGAACCATTGGAACACCGAATGTTGATGCTGACGGGTTCAGAGACCTTTGAATCCGTAGACCTCTCTGCGGCACTGTCACCTCCCATGTCCCCCAATGAAGAATGGAGGCGCGTAGGGCTTCACGCGCTGTGAACCGGATCGAATCAAAGGTTGGGAATGAAAATTGGGGATGAAGAAAACACTAACCCTAGCACAATCCAAGAGGAATAGAAGATGGGAAAAGAGAAGAGAGAGAATGAGCTGCAAACTTGGGTAGGGAGAGTAGGAACAACAAGAGGGAGAAAAATAATAATTTTATGCAATATTTTATAAAATAAAAAGAATAGCGATTAAAAATTGAAGGTTTTATAAAACTTATAAATAAATAAATTTAAATTTAAACATATCTTTTAGTCCAAGTGTGTGTTATGATTTATGAACAAAACAACCCATGATAAGTTCGATTCACTTTTTCTTTTATTTTTTCTTCTGTAAAATCAATTTTTTCAGTACATTGTGTTTATCTGTTAAAATTTACAATTTAAATTTCTTTTTATTTAATTATTTAAATTATTTCTATAATTTTATTTATACACTGAACATTCTTAATATTTATATAAAAATATAAGTGTTACTTATTAATTATGTATTTACATTATTTTAAATAAAATATAAAATATCTTCATATTAAAATTATATATATTATAAAAATAGTTTTTGTAAAAAGTACAAAATTATAACATTTTAGAAAATATGTATTATACACCATTTTTTTATATCTAATTTTTTTTATTATTGAAAGATTGATATTCAATCTTCATCCAATCTTATTATTTACTTTAATTTTATCTTTCTACAAAATGTACACATAGAAATAAAATAGAGAAAATCGAAATTTTACATAAAATTAAAAAAATAAATTAAATACGTAAAACGTAAAATTTTAACAAAATTTAAATTGTAAAATTGTCGGACATAATATAAATTTTATAAAATCGATTGATTCGTTTAAAATTGTAATATCAAAAGATTTTAAGAGTTAAATCAAAATTCTAGTCATAATACATAGAGGGAAATTGAATGATATTTGGGTCGGTATTTTAAAAAATAAATGTTCAGAAACAAAATATTAGTCACTAGTCATAAAACAAAGAAAAGTGTTAAGAACTTAGGATTATTCTTTCTTTTTCTTTTTTGTTTTTAAAGAAAATGAGCTACAATTTACTGCGATATTGGACAAACAACAAAGTGGCAGGGTCCACTAAACTCAAACCAATAATCGATTCCTTTATATATATGAGATTGAGCCTAGCCCAACAGTATAGCCTAATCTTTGAGTGCATTTTTTATCCACCCGTTGGCCCAACTCTGGCCAGTCCAATAAACCCTCACCCTTATAGAGTCTTGTAATTTGTAGTGTTTTTTTCTTTTTTTTACTGGGTCATTGCAGTTAGACTTTGTTTATGGAAAACTTTTAAGAAGATTTTTAAGTGTACCGTTGTATCGGTGTATAAGTAACTTTTAACTATTGATCTTAATTATATATATTATATATTTTTTATAATTAAAATTAGCGATTAAAAATTATTGAAACACTGATATGATGGCACACTTAAAAATTTTCTAAACTTTTAAGGTGTTCTATAAGATTTATAATGTAACACATTAATAAGAGAAATTCTAATACCACAAAAAAAAATAAAAGAAATTATAAGTGATCAATATTTTTTTATTTTTGTTTTACATATAAAATAACATTAATCAAATTTCTCATTTTCTACACTAAAAAGTATTGGTTTCCTAATGTTCTTTCATTAATAATATAGATAATTTTTTTCTCAAATTTTTAAATTTTTAAAATTAAAAAAAATTGTTTGAACTAATCTCTCCCTATTTCTAAAATTACTGACATGTCACAATATAAATAGAATAAAATAAAAATCTCATCTACTTTTAGAAATTTTTATTAGCTTTAAAGGTTTTTGGGTTCATATTTTTATTCTATGATAAATTAAATGATTTGGAGAAGTAATTAAAAAGTATTTCTGTACATTGCATTTGCTTTTTAAGGAGAAGAGAAATAAAGAGTTAATATTTAATGTAGTCTCTGAATTTGCAGTTCAGTTTTAATGTTTTTAAATTTAAAATTATTTTAAATTTGTCTTTGAGTTTAACAACAGTTGTCTCTAAAATATTTTTCTATGACGAAATGATGAGGTGCTTGAATAGAGGCCTAATTGGACTAGTAAAATATTATCGTTTTATTTTTTGCGCCCAAATAGAACATAAACGACAGTGTTTAGAGTATTTTAAGGGATTTTAACATGTTAGAGTTAAAACCCCTCAAAATACTCTAAAAGATGTCGTTTATGTTCTATTTTGGCGCCAAAAATAAAACGGCATTTTACCAATGCAACATAATTTTCAGCGTGACCTCCATGTCATTATTCTGTTATCGAAAAGTATCTCAAAGACAAATATTGTTAAGTTTAAAGACGACATTGAAACTCAACTGTAAGTGTTGGGTATATGAAGATGGTAAGATGACAAAATTTTATATTTGTGTAGTGGGTTCAAAGCACAATTAGATCTCTTTTTTTAGAGAGATATTTGTCGCTACACTTAGTTGCTATAGGGTTGATGACAATATTCTCCCAGGATACAATGAAACCTAAGAATTTCTTAATTAACAATAGTAAGAAATTCTCAACTCTCTTGAATAAAGAAAATCTCTTAATAGTTGATTAAAATATACACTTAGTACTTGTTTTTATGAAATAGTGGATAAGGATTTATTTATACATATTGAACTTAGCAATTATGATTAGTTACGTATACAGATGGTTGTGTCTTTTCTATTGCCAATAGATACAATGTTTTGAACATACACAATTCTTAAAGAGTTGTATCCCTTTAACCAATAGACACAATATTTTGAACATACACAATTCTTTAAAGATTATGTCCCTTCAACCAAATGGTACTAAACAGTTAGTAACCGTTTATTAATATTAATAATAATATTAATAATAATATCAATAATATTAATAATATTAATTAATTAAATTTGTAAATACCTTTCAATTCCCTACTATTTACAAAATTTTAATGTTATACAAGTATATGCATAAAGAATGTGTCACTAAGATTAAACATTCTTTTAGTGTAATTTTAAAGTTCTAACGAAGTGATAGGTGTCTAATCGATTAAACTTATACTCCATTTACTAGTACAAAAAATCACACACATTACTTATACCCTCCAAGTTCAAGAGTTTATAATTTTAAGCAGTTATATGGCCTTGTGCTCATCCTGGTTTCATGAATATTTACGAGAATAAAACCTCTAAAATTCTCGATTAGAGCGGCACCACTCTTATATTCATATAGGTGGAATCTTTTGATAAATAATATTATCATTCCATTAAGAGTTTTAACTCACCCTCCTAATTTATTGTAAATAGCACTAAATCCTATACCTTAGTACTCTAATTGCTAAATAACTTGTTATTACCCATTAAACCTTGAAACTAGTTGTCTACTAGAATAAGGTTGGGTTTCCATCATTTAGCAATAATAGGTTTTAATCCTATTTTAGCAGTAGTCTCTTTGATTTTATCCCTTGACAAACCTTTAGTCCAAGGGTCTGCTAAATTTTCTTGAGATCTTACATAATTGATGGTAATTACACCATCATCTATTAGTTGCCTCACAAATTCATGTCTCAAACTTATATGTCTAGACTTTCCATTATAAACCTTATTATATGCTCGAGACATAGTTGATTCACTATCACAGAAGATTGAAATGGCTGTCGTTTACTGTGACCACAGCTTTATATCATATAACAAGTTTCTTAACCATTCCTCTTCTTTCCCTGCGACTGATAAAGCTACAAACTCAGCCTCTATATTAGAATGTGTAATACATGTTTATTTTTTTGAGGCCCAACTTATTGCTCCACCACCTATGGTGAAAATCCATCCTGAAGTGGATTTGTTGTTACTAAATTCAACTTGTGTCGGAATAACCTTCTAAAAAAATTGCGGGATAATCACTATAATGTAATCCCAAGTTTATGATTTTCTTGAGATAACCAAGAACTCTTATTATAGCTTTCCAATGTTGATTGCTAGGCTTTTCTGAAATTCTTGATAATTTGCACACAGCAAATGTTATATCAGGTATAGTACAATGCATTGCATACATTAGACTTCTTATAGCACTAACATATTCTAATTGTGCTATAAGTCTACCCATGTTTCCTTATAATTTAAGATTAGGATCATAGGGTGTATTAGATTCTTTAATAATGAGATGATCAACCTTTTCCAATACCTTTTTGATATAATGAGATTAACTTAAAGTAAAGCCAACTTCATTCTTATGCACCTTTATACCTAATATTGTATCTACTTCATTCAAATCCTTCATCTTGAATTTAGAAGTTAGATACTCCTTTGTTACACGAATTCCTTCTAAATTTGTTCCGATGATTAACATATCATCAACATATAAACAAATGATTACTCCATAATCTTTAGTAAATTTTGAGTAAATATATTTATCCACACTATTATATGAGAAGCCATTTGATAACACCACTGAATCAAACTTCTCATACCATTGTTTAGGCGCTTGTTTTAACCCATACAAAGACTTAATTAATTTGCAAACTTTCTTTTCATTTCCATGTAGCACATAACCTTCAGGTTGCTCCATATAAATTTATTCATTAAGATATCAATTTAGAAAAGTCGTTTTAACATCCATTTGATGTATATGAAGCTTATGTATGGATGCTAATGCTATAAGAGTCCTAATAGAAGTCATTCTTGCCATAGGTGCGTAGGTATCAAAATAGTCTAGACATTCTTGTTGTCTAAATCCCTTGGCCACTAACCTTGCTTTAAAGGTTTGTAATGAACCATCAGTGTTATACTTTTTTCTAAATACCCACTTACGTCCTATAGTCTTTGATCCTGGAGGCAAATCAACTAAGACCCAAGTATTGTTAGATAATATTGAATCCATTTCATCATTTATTGCTTCTTTCCAAAAAGCAGAATCTCTTGAAGCCATAGCCTCTTTGAATGTTTGAGAATCACCTTCTATGTTAATAACAATAGGAATGTTGTTTGTTACAGAATTCCTAGCTCCTTCTACCAAAAAAGGTGATAGCCTGAGAAGAAATAAAATCTGAACCCAAGTCCTTTTCTTTTCTTACTCTCAAGCTCTTCCTTGGTTCAATCAATTCTTTGTCGCTTAGACATTTATTGTTTTGATTATTTATTTCTTGTAAAATATTAGTATCATTTTAGGAATACTCTGAATTAGAAGTTGAATTATTGATAAATCTATTTTCAATAAATTTTACCTCTCTTGATTCAACAACTACATTAGACACTAAGTCTAATATTCTATATGCTTTATTAGAATTTTGAACATATCCTATAAAAATGTCTTTTATGGCTCTTGGCTCCAATTTGGTTCTCTTTTGATCAGGAACTCGATAAAAGGCTAAACACCCCACACTTTAAGATAATTTAAATTAGGTTTCCTTCCTTTCCAAATTTCATAAGGAGAAACCTTTCTATGTCTTGATGGTATCCTATTATGGATATGACATGATGTCAGTAATGCTTCACTCCACAAATTGTAAGGCGATTTTGCATTTAGTAACATTGAATTAACCATATCCACTAAGGTACGGTTTTTCCTTTTCGCCAAACCATTTTGTTGCGAAGTATATGGAGCGGAAGATTCATGCACAATATCATGTATGTAACATCCTAAGTTAATATTCTACCTTTAAATGCCTTTAAGTAGGGTGTCACAGTTAATATGAAAAAGCAAAGAACTAAATCGTTAGTTAAGAAAAGAAGGAAAATACGCGCGAAACATTGGGTGGAAATCGAGTAGTACTAAAAGGATGAAATTGAACAAAACTCAAAGAGGTTCAAGCAAACATAAAAGAATTCCCATGAACACGGTTCTAAAGGAGATAGTGCTTAAAGGTAACTATGACGAAAAGGAAACTAACGCATCCTAACTAGTTTCATCGAAGAAACTTCCATCCTTGTGTCATGTCCTATCCTTGGCTCGGGTTGTCGGATTCCTCTTCCTCGGTTTCGGAATCAGACTCGAGGTGTACCACCTTAGATGACCGCTTCTTAGATGCTGAAGCGTTCCTGTCTAGAAAGGTTACGACGGACAGTTGGGGTTCTTCTTCCACGAACTCTCGATCTAAGTAGATAGTTTGGAGCACGGTAGTAGTGGTCGCAACTACCCACGCATGCTTCGAGGGGTCATACTCAGAAGTTACCTTTGGGGGACACTGTAGTCGTCTCTATCCGCTGTGCCATGTTCCTTTGGAGACAGTATGGGAAAAGAAAGGGAGTGAGAACCTAACGTCTTAGTAGGAGTGCTATGCAACACCTCCATATCCATCTCCAGTCCACGTGCGGGATTTTTAAAAAGAGCGTATAACGTGGCATATAATATGTATCTTTCTTGTAAAACATGTGTGCAAAAAGGAAAAAAATAGAAGGATAACATCTTAAGTAACATCAACATAATCATAATTAAATCTAAAGAAAACATAAACATTAAACTTTCATTCATACTTTCTTCTTTCTTAACTTTTAACTTTTATGGAAGGTATTGAGCTCAAACCGGTATAAATGAGAGTCCCCTTCCCTTACTGAAGGTACTTATCTCGAGCGTCTTGGCGATCACCTTCCCTTACCGAAGGATCATCTCGATCGATCACCCTCCCTTACCGAGGGATCATCTCGATATCTTGTCTTTGGGGGTCACCTTCCCTTACCGAAGGATCACTCCCTCAATTCAATTTACAATCAAGGTTATTTAGACATACACAAGAAAAGAGTTATATCAACAAAGATATCTTATTATATAAAATTGATGAGAGTTCCCTTCCCTTACCGAAGGTTCCCAAAGGTTTGCCGATCATCTTCCCTTACCGAAGGATCATTTCGATTATCTTGTCTTTGGGGGTCACCTTCCCTTACCGAAGGATCATTCCCTCAGTTCAATTTACACTTAGGTTGTTTAAACATACACGAGAGAAAAATCATATAAGAAGAGATCATGGAAGAAAAGGAACAATTGTGATAACAAAGGGAGATATGAAAATCATGAGACTCTAGCATGTGTATAGATTTTCTAATTAAAAGATATTGGTAATATAATAGCATGGATTGAAAGAGGTCATATCAAAGTGCGGGCATTTTAAATAATTGCACAAAATATTAAAGAAATTATGTATTCTCGATCCTAAAGGAGTAATATAATGGTGCAACGGTCATATAATAAGAATAGAGTATATTATATATTTGAATAAAACATTTAAGAAAGCATGTACTCTTGACTTTGAAGGAATAATAATAATGATATGCACATAATAGAATAGGGTATATTAAATATTTGAATAAAATATTTAAGAAAGCATGTACTCTTGACTTTAAAGGAGTAATAATGACATAATGATATGCATATAGTAGAATAGGGTATATTAGATGTTTGAATAAAATATTTAAGAAAGCATGTACTCTTAGCATTAAAGGAGTAATAATAACATAATGATATGCACATAGTAGAATAGGGTATATTAGATGTTTGAATAAAATATTTAAGAAAACATGTACTATTGGCTTTAAAGGAGTAATAATGACATAATAATATGCACATAGTAGAATAGGATATATTAGATGTTTGAATAAAATATTTAAGAAAGCATGTACTCTTGGCTTTAAAGGAGTAATAATGACATAATGATATGCACATAGTAAAATAGGGTATATTAGATGTTTGAATAAAATATTTAAGAAAGCATGTACTCTTGGCTTTAAAGGAGTAATAATGACATAATAATATAACAGGTCACATAGATGCACATAATAGAATAGGGTATATTAAATTTTTGAATAAAATACTTAAGAAAGCATGTACTCTTGACTTTAAAGGAGTAATAATAACATAATAATATGCACATAAAATATTTGAATAAAATAATATAAATAGTAATATAATAATGTAAGAGATCACATATATGCATATAATAGAATATGGCATATTAAATAATTGAATTAAAATATTATAAATAATAATATAACCATGTAAGAGATCACACATGTGCCTATATGTTGAGCAAGACATAAGAAGGCATGTATTCTCGACCCTAAGGGAATATTAATATAATAATATAGGATATTGAATAAGCATTATAAGAGGGCACGTACTCTCGACCTAAAGGGAATATTAACAACATAATTATATGAAAGAGCACAAAAATGGGTATAGTAAATAATTGAATGAACATCATAAGGAGACATATAATAATGATTCAAGAAGACGTGAATGACATGGTAGAGAGACATGCTCAACATGAATGAAAGATGAGTGAAAGAAAATTAATGTCATGATAATATTCGTGAATGGAAGAAAGTAATAATAAAAAATGGAACATAACACATGCCAAGCATTTAAAAAAACATAATTCCCTACACTTTTTCTAACGCTTCCTTGTTGCCTATGAGCTTGCCTCTTGTGTTCCTTGTGTTTGCACACAGAATATATTTTTGTAGAGAGAGAAGGGAGAGGATTAGTGTTTGAGAGAAGTGATTTTCTACCTATAGGTGCACCCCTATTTATATACATTTGGTGATAGGGTGGTTGGGATAATTTTAAATTCAAACGGAAGGCGGTTACTAGATTCCTATCCATAA
Source organism: Arachis duranensis (assembly GCF_000817695.3). Taxonomy (NCBI): domain Eukaryota; kingdom Viridiplantae; phylum Streptophyta; class Magnoliopsida; order Fabales; family Fabaceae; genus Arachis; species Arachis duranensis. The sequence goes on along the minus strand of NC_029772.3, from coordinate 11,272,752 downwards.
ATTCAAAATTCTAAGCCCAACTCCCAACTGACTTTCGAATTTCGAATTTAATTTTTGTTTCTAGAATGGGTGGTTGTTACATTATCACCCTCGTAAAAAAAAGAATTTGTCCCCAAATTCCATATCCGAAATTGGTCGATGAGGATTGTTAAATAACTTAAGGGTCTTATTGTAATCTCCTACCGTTGGAAAGGAAATCTTCACCACGATCGTTACCTATAAATAATTCCGGGAACTTCTGTCTTATGTCAGCATCTCTTTTTCCATGTGTAGTCCCTTGAATTGCTACTACCCCATGCCACTTTTACCAGTCGTAACGTCTTGCTCTTTAGTTGCTTCATGCTTCTGTCTACAATCTTCACGGCTGGTAGTTCAAAGGTCAGGTCGTCTTTGAGGGTTACATCCTCTTGCTGCAACACATGGCTTGGATCGTGCTGGTATTTTTTTTTTGGAGCTGGGACACATGGAACACGTTGTGTAGTCTCAATAGATTCGGTGGTAGGGCGAGTTGGTATGTCGACTTTCCTATACGCCGGAGGATTTGGAATGGGCCCAGGTACCGGGGGCTTAGTTTTCGTACCTTAAAGGCCATTCCTACCCCGGTGGTAGGGGTGATTTTTTTGGAACACGTGATCGCCCTCCTGAAATTCGAGGGGTTTTCTTCGTTGATCTGCATAGCATTTTTGTCGACTTTGGGCGGTACGTATTCTTTCCCTTATCCTTTTGATATCTTCTGTGGTCTGTTTTACTAATTCGAGTTCTAAGTAGCCTTTCTCTTCTGGTCTATACCAGCATAAAGGAGATTGGCACTTTCACCCGTAAAGTGCCTCATATGGTGCCATCCCGATGCTATTATGGTAACTGTTGTTATAAGCAAACTCGATCAGTGGTAAGTGACTTTTTCGCTCTCCTAGTCTGTCTAGGACACAAGCTCGTAACATATCTTCCAACGACTGAATGGTCCTCTCCATTTGTCCATCTGTTTGCGGGTGGTATGACGTGCTTAAGCACAATTTTGTCCCGAATGCCTTCTGCAATGTGTTCCAAAACCTGGAGGTAAATCCGGGGTCTCTGTCCGAGACTATGGTTGATGGTACCCCGTGTAACCCCAGGATCTCTTTGATATATAGCGTGGCTAGTCTTTCTAACGAGTCGGTCGCCTTGATTGGTAGAAAATGGGCAGTCTTGGTAAGCCGGTCCACAATGACCCATATGGCGTCACGTCCTGCTTGAGTACGAGGTAGTCCCATGACAAAACCTATCGATATGTTTTCCCACTTTCATTTTGGGATGCCAATAGGTTGCAATACCCCCGATGGTTTTTGATGCTCGATTTTTACCTTCTGACAAACCAGACATTTATTCACGACTGTAGCCAAATCCTTTTTCATCCCTGGCCACCAGAACATCTTCTTCAAATCATGGTATATCTTTGTCATGCCTGGGTGAATGGTAAAGTCTCCTTTATGGGCTTCTTCCGCAATCTTGTTTTGAAGATCGCCTTCTCTTGGGACACAGATTTGACCTTGGTATCTCCATACCTTGTCCTCTCCTTTGGTGAAACCTTTCAAATTTCTTTCTTTGACAAGGCGCATGATTTTTTGAAAGTCGGGGTCAGAGCTCTGTGCCTTAGTTATTTGTTCCTTGAATTGACTTGTCACTGTTAGGTGGCTCAAACGTATGCTTTCTGGAGCGGGGGTGACTTGTAAGTTCATGTCTCTGAAATTCTTTATCAACTCTGCCTCTTTTATCATCAGCCATGATGCCTTGAGTACCTTTCGACTTGGAGCGTCAGCCACCAAGTTAGCCTTTCCCGGGTGGTAGTTTAGAACAAAGTCGTAGTTTTTAAGAAACTCCATCCACCTCCCTTGTCGCATGTTGAGTTCCTTCTAGTCGAACAGGTACTTTAAGTTCTTATGATCGGAGAATACTTGAAACTCAACTCCGTACAAATGGTGTCTCCATGTCTTCAGTGCAAATACTATTGCGGCTAATTCAAGGTCGTGAATTGGATAGTTGGCTTCGTGGGTCTTTAGTTGCCTTGACGCATACGCCACTACCTTCTTGCATTGCATTAGTACGCAACTCAAAAGACATTATTGTAAACTTCGTTCGAAAAGCCATCTTCGGAATGTCTTCTTCTTTTACCCTTATTTGATGATACCCTGATCTCAGATCAATTTTTTGAAAATGCCATTGCACCTTGTAGTTGGTCCATTAAGTCATCTATTCTTGGGAGGGGATACTTGTTCTTCACCGTGATTTTGTTGAGTTGTCTATAGTCTATGCAGAGACGCATACTGCGATCATTTTTGAACAATACTGGAGCTCCCCAGGGAGAGACGCTTGGTCTGATGAATCCCTTTTGTAGCAGTTCTTCTAGTTGGTTCTTTAGTTCAGTGAGCTCCAACGGAGCCATCCGGTAAGGGGCTATGGGGATTGGCCCTATTCCAGGCACCAATTCTTTGGAGAACTCGACTTCTCGTGTTGAGAAAAAGAGGGTATATCTTCGGGAAAGATATCTGAAAAGTCTCGTACTACTGGTATCTCACCCAACTCCTGATTGGGATCTGCTTTTACCGAATTTTGCAAGGCACATTCTTGTCTCGTACTTGTACCTTTGGAGGATCTTGGAAGGTCATTTATCACTTGTGTCATGTATGGATGGAGAAAGAAAGATGACTTTTCTCTCTAACAAGACTCGGTTTTTGTTGAGCCAATCCATTCCTAGGATGATGTCTAGTTCTACTAAAGGGAGGCACACTAGGTCAGCAAGGTATGACCTATCTAAAATGAGGATGCAAGTCCCCTGACAAACCTGCTGAGTTTTAACACTCTTACTGGCTGGGGTAGTCACCAGTAGGACATATGGTAGTTTGGTTATGGGTAAACTGATTCTACTAGTAGCAGAGAGAGATATAAATGGATGAAAAGCACCAGTATCGTAAAGAATAGCTAAAGGAACTCCATTAATTGTGCACTTACCCTTGATTCAATCTTCTGACTGGTGGGCTCCTTTGGCTTGCCATAGGTTTCCTGTTCATGGGTAACTATAAGGAGAGGTTCTATCAGTCGTACCTTCTAAAACAGGATCTCTAGGATCGACTTTGCTCTGATACCAATAATGTAACATCCTAAGTTAATATTCTACCTTTAAAGGCCTTTAAGTAGGGTGTCACACTTAATATGAAAAAGCAAAGAACTAAATCGTTAGTTAATAAAAGAAGGAAAATATGCGCGAAACATTGGGTGGAAATCGAGTAGTACTAAAAGGATGAAATTGAATAAAACTCAAAGAGGTTCAAGCAAACATAAAAGAATTCCCATGAACACGGTTCTAAAGGAGATAGTGCTTAAAGGTAACTATGACGAAAAGGAAACTAACGCATCCTAACTAGTTTCATCGAAGAAACTTCCATCCTTGTGTCATGTCCTATCCTTGGCTCGGGTTGTCGGATTCCTCTTCCTCGGTTTCAGAGTCAGACTCGAGGTGTACCACCTTAGATAACCACTTCTTAGATGCTGAAGCGTTCCTGTCTAGGAAGGTTACGACACGCAGTTGGGGTTCTTCTTCCACGAACTCTCTATCTAAGTAGATAGTTTGGAGCACGGTAGTAGTGGTCGCAACTACCCACGCGTGCTTCGAGGGGTCATACTCAGAAGTTACCTTTGGGGGACACTGCAGTCGTCTCTATCCGCTGTGCCATGTTCCTCTGGAGACAGTATGGGAAAAGAAAGGGAGTGAGAACCTAACGTCTCAGTAGGAGTGCTATGCAACACCTCCATATCCATCTCCAGTCCACGTGCGGGATTTTTAAAAAGAGCGTATAACGTGGCATGTAATATGTATCTTTCTTGTAAAACATGTGTGCAAAAAGGAAAAAAATAGAAGGATAACATCTTAAGTAACATCAACATAATCATAATTAAATCTAAAGAAAAAAAACATAAACATCAAACTTTCATTCATGCTTTCTTAACTTTTAACTTTTATGGAAGGTATTGAGCTCAAACCGGTATAAATGAGAGTCCCCTTCCCTTACCGAAGGTTCTTATCTCGAGCGTCTTGGCAATCACCTTCCCTTACCGAAGGATCATCTCGATCGATCACCCTCCCTTACCGAGGGATCATCTCGATATCTTGTCTTTGGGGGTCACCTTCCCTTGCCGAAGGATCACTCCCTCAGTTCAATTTACAATCAAGGTTATTTAGACATACACAAGAAAAGAGTTATATCAACAAAGATATCTTATTATATAAAATTGATGGGAGTCCCCTTCCCTTACCGAAGGTTCCCAAAAGTTTACCGATCACCTTCCCTTATCGAAGATCATCTCGATTCGATCACCTTCCCTTACCGAAGGATCATCTCGATTATCTTGTCTTTGGGGGTCACCTTCCCTTACCGAAGGATCATTCCCTCAGTTCAATTTACACTTAGGTTGTTTAAACATACACGAGAGAAAAATCATATAAGAAGAGATCATGGAAGAAAAGGAACAATTGTGATAATAAAGGGATATATGAAAATCATGAGACTCTAGCATGTGTATAGATATTCTAATTAAAAGATCTTGGTAATATAATAGCATGGATTGAAAGAGGTCATATCAAAGTACAGAAAATAGGACATTTTAAATAATTGCACAAAATATTAAAGAAATTATGTATTTTCGATCCTAAAGGAGTAATATAATGGTGCAACGGTCATATAATAAGAATAGAGTATATTATATATTTAAATAAAACATTTAAGAAACCATGTACTCTTAACTTTGAAGGAGTAATAATAATGATATGCACATAATAGAATAGGGTATATTAAATATTTGAATAAAATATTTAAGAAAGCATGTACTCTTGACTTTAAAGGAGTAATAATGACATAATGATATGCATATAGTAGAATAGGGTATATTAGATGTTTGAATAAAATATTTAAGAAAGCATGTACTCTTGGCTTTAAAGGAGTAATAATGAATTAATCTAATGGTATAAAAGTCAATATAATTTCATGTAATAAAATGAGGGATATTAATTAGCTGAATAAAATAATTATAAAGAAACATGTACTCTTGACCCTAAGAAGATATTAATGATATAATGTACAAAATATAATCTAAGTGCATATTGTAAGAAAGTGAGTATTTGAAATACTTGGATTAGATATTATAAGAATATTAATATAATAATATAGGATATTGAATAAGCATTATAAGAGGGCACGTACTCTCGACCTAAAGGGAATATTAACAACATAATTATATGAAAGAGCACAAAAATGGGTATAGTAAATAATTGAATGAACATCATAAGGAGACATATAATAATGATTCAAGAAGACGTGAATGACATGGTGGAGAGACATGCTCAACATGAATGAAAGATGAGTGAAAGAAAATTAATGTCATGATAATATTCGTGAATGGAAGAAAGTAATAATAAAAAATGGAACATAACACATGCCAAGCATTTAAAAAAACATAATTCCCTACACTTTTTCTAACGCTTCCTTGTTGCCTATGAGCTTGCCTCTTGTGTTCCTTGTGTTTGCACACAGAATATATTTTTGTAGAGAGAGAAGGGAGAGGATTAGTGCTTGAGAGAAGTGATTTTCTACCTATAGGTGCACCCCTATTTATATACATTTGGTGATAGGGTGGTTGGGATAATTTTAAATTCAAACGGAAGGCGGTTACTAGATTCCTATCCATAAATTCAAAATTCTAAGCCCAACTCCCAACTGACTTTCGAATTTCGAATTTAATTTTTGTTTCTAGAATGGGTGGTTGTTACATTATCACCCCCGTAAAAAAAGAATTTGTCCCCAAATTCCATATCCGAAATTGGTCGACGAGGATTGTTAAATAACTTAGGAGTCTTATTGTAATCTCCTACCGTTGGAAAGGAAATCTTCACCATGATCGTTACCTGTAAATAATTCCGGGAACTTCTGTCTTATGTCAGCATCTCTTTTTCCATGTGTAGTCCCTTGAATTGCTACTACCCCATGCCACTTTTACCAGTCGTAACGTCTTGCTCCTTAGTTGCTTCATGCTTCTGTCTACAATCTTCACGGCTGGTAGTTCAAAGGTCAGGTCGTCTTTGAGTGTTACATCCTCTTGCTGCAACACATGGCTTGGATCGTGCTGGTATTTTTTTTTTGGAGCTGGGACACATGGAACACGTTGTGTAGTCTCGATAGATTCGGTGGTAGGGCGAGTTGGTATGTCGACTTTCCTATACGCCAGAGGATTTGGAATGGGCCCAGGTACCGGGGTCTTAGTTTTCGTACCTTAAGGGCCATTCCTACCCCGGTGGTAGGGGTGATTTTTTTGGAACACGTGATCGCCCTCCTGAAATTTGAGGGGTTTTCTTCGTTGATCTGCATAGCTCTTTTGTCGACTTTGGGCGGTACGTATTCTTTTCCTTATCCTTTTGATATCTTCTGTGGTCTGTCTTACTAATTCGGGTTCTAAGTAGCCTTTCTCTTCTGGTATATACCAGCATAAAGGAGATTGGCACTTTCACCCGTAAAGTGCCTCATATGGTGCCATCCCGATGCTATTATGGTAACTGTTGTTATAAGCAAACTCGATCAGTGGTAAGTGACTTTTTCGCTCTCCTAGTCTGTCTAGGACACAAGCTCGTAACATATCTTCCAACGACTGAATGGTTCTCTCCATTTGTCCATCTGTTTGCGAGTGGTATGACGTGCTTAAGCACAATTTTGTCCCGAATGCCTTCTGCAATGTGTTCCAAAACCTGGAGGTAAATCCGGGGTCTCTGTCCGAGACTATGGTTGATGGTACCCCGTGTAACCCCAGGATCTCTTTGATATATAGCGTGGCTAGTCTTTCTAACGAGTCGGTCGCCTTGATTGGTAGAAAATGGGCAGTCTTGGTAAGCCGGTCCACAATAACCCATATGGCGTCACGTCCTGCTTGAGTACGAGGTAGTCCCGTGACAAAACCTATCGATATGTTTTCCCACTTCCATTTTGGGATGCCAAGAGGTTGCAATACCCCCGATGGTTTTTGATGCTCGATTTTTACCTTCTGACAAACCAGACATTTATTCACGACTGTAGCCAAATCCTTTTTCATCCCTGGCCACCAGAACATCTTCTTCAAATCATGGTATATCTTTGTCATGCCTGGGTGAATGGTAAAGTCTCCTTTATGGGCTTCTTCCGCAATCTTGTTTTGAAGATCGCCTTCTCTTGGGACACAGATTTGACCTTGGTATCTCCATACCTTGTCCACGGCAAAAAACCGTGACCATAGACCCCCTATGGTCACGGTTTTTTACCGTGACCAAAAAAAGAAAACTATGGTCACGGTTTTTACAAAAAGGGTGACCATAGGGTACCTATGGTCACGGTTTTCTAAAAAAAGGTGGCCTAAAAGGGTCTATGGTCACGATTTTGGGGGGTGACCTAAAGGGGTCTATGGTCACGGTTTTTTACAGTGACCAAAAAGGGACTATGGTCACAGTTTTTACAAAAAGGGTGACCATAGAGTACCTATGGTCACGGTTTTGGGAGGTGACCTAAAGTGGTCTATGGTCACGGTTTTGGGGGGTGGCCTAAAAGGGTCTATGGCCACGGTTTTAGGGGTGACCTAAAGGGGTCTATGGTCACGGTTTTTTACGGTGACAAAAAAGGGTCTATGGTCACGATTTTTCAAAAAAGGGTGACCTAAAGGGGTCTATGGCCACGGTTTTGGGGGGTGACCTAAAGTGGTCTATGGTCACGGTTTTTGTGGGTGGCCTAAAAGGGTGTATGGTCACGGTTTTAGGAGTGATCTAAAGGGGTCTATGGTCACAGTTTTTTACAGTGACAAAAAAGAGTCTATGGTCACAGTTTTTCGAAAGGATGACCTAAAAGGGTCTATGGTCACGGTTTTTGAAAGTGACCATAGATACTCTATGGTCACAGTTTTTTTTTTAATTCATTTTTTTATTTTTTTAATTATCCCCTCTTACCCATCGTACGTCGTTTCCCTTCCTCCCAGCCCCTACCATTGTCGTTCACCTTCCTTCCAGCCCCTACTTCGTCACATCCCCCAAGATCGACGAAGGCAGAAACCCTAGCGTCGCCGAGCTCCTTTGTCGCGTCTCACTGCGAGCTTCCTGTCACCACAAGAAAGAAGAGTAGGCGTCGCGCTCCTCCGCTATCCAGCCACCATCGAACTTCGAAGAGAGAGAGAAAGCTCATGAAGATGAGAGAGAGACGGGTCAAAAGCTGAGCTGGTGT
>NC_029772.3:11255578-11264486 GCF_000817695.3 Arachis duranensis | reverse complement strand
GAGCTGGTGTCTACCACCACCTCCACTGCCTTCACCGCCACTGTTGAAGCTTTGCTGCAGCTGCTGCTGCCGTCTGAGCCGCCGCCAGGGGAAGCCGCTGCCGTCGTTACCACCACAGCACAAGAGAATCCACCACAGCAAGGAAAGGAACGTGAGTTAATCTTTCTTTTCTTTTTCTCTCTTCTGTTGATTCCTTTTGCTATTTATTTATGATTATTTTGTGGTGAATTGGTGATCTTAATATATAAGAACACTTTTTTATGCCTGAACCAAAATCAGACGAAATTTAGGTTAGAATGGTCTAATTTTTCATATTTTGTTAGGTGGAGGTTAATTAACGGTTTCTGTGAAATATGTGTGCTTGTTTGGGTAAAGAATAAGATGAGTGTTAGGTTAAATGGAAAACATTTTGTACTGATTCATGGTTTCATGAATTTGTTACTCTGGTTTATGTGGGATGGATTCAATGTTGCATTTTTTGAGTAATGTGATTTACATAATATAGCTTCAGTGATGAGCATGGTGTGTTTATCCGTTGCAGGTGTTTCGTATTCTACTAATGAGCAAAGTTTCAGGGAGGTTTTTGGAAAATATGGTGATGTTGTTGATGGTAAATAGTTGGATTCTCTTATTGCTATTTTTTTTTTGTTGGTTTGGGATTAGTTTCAAGTTAGTGATTCAATGTTAATTGTTGTTTTATCTTGTGATTTTTGTAGCAAGGATAATTGTGTACCGTGATTTTGGCAGATCCAGAGGATTTGGGTTTATTACTTACAGTTCGGTTGAGGAGGCGTCAAGTGCCATTCAGGCCTTAGATGGGCAGGTATACAGATTTGCTGCTTCTATGGTGTTAGTAATCATGTCAATTGATACATTTCTGGAGCTACATAGTTTCATGTTTAAATCTGTTGAAGTATGGATGCTATACTTATCAAGCAAATTTTGTGTAATTATATGTAGGTAAAATTGAGACAGATGAGTACTATTTTGTAAAATTTGATTGAGGACTAAAATTTCTCTTTTGCATGTTTAATTGCTAATCTTTATAATAATTTGAAATTTAGGGAATAATGGTTGAAAAACAACAATGAAAGACTAAAGTCGCCACTCAGAAAACGTTTCTAAACCAATTGGGGGTTTTACTCGGTGAATAGACTAATGTATGAATTATTTAATTAGTGTACCATCTTGGTGAATTTTCTTAACTGTTATTGTGATTAGTTTATCAACTGTAGTGATTTTTCCTTATTGCAATGTTTATATGGGTTTTCAATGTAAACAAAGGAACCTTGTTCATTAGCTTAATCCGATAAAGACCAAGGTTAAGTATTGAAGTGGATGTCATTACTCATAATAATTTATTTGTGTGTTGTTTTCTGATGATTCAATATTATAATATTAACTTATGTACCATAAGAAGTTTTAAGTTAACCTTAATCAACAACAAATTCTTTATTCAATAGCATGATAACAACAAAGAATCGAGAATTATTTAGAAAACTCTAAATTAAAGAGTAATCAATAATGGTATTTGATCTTGTTGAGCCTGAAATTTGTCTTGATCACTTTCACAGTGGTAACATAAGAGAGTACTCCATATATGAGTTATTTTTCTAGTCTTTAGTTTAAATTTAAAATCTGATATTAGAAAGTCAATTTTAGATTTTCATATCTGTGTTTTTTATTACTGATGAAACTCTTTTGAATCTATCCTTTATGGATTTGTTGTATTTTATTTTTTTTAATAATTGTTTCTAAGCTTGTGATTGTATTTGATTTTTTTTTATAATTGTTTCTAAGCTTATGATTGTTTTACATGTAGACAGTAGACACTTGTTCCATGTTATTTTTCTAAGAGATTTTTTAGTTGGTCATAATAGGGTCAATATACTCTATAATATTATTTTTTTAATGCTAAAAAGTTTTATATATGGCTGAAGTGAATTCTTCTGATTAATCTATGAGGAGAAAATTTCAGTAAAAAGTAGATAGATAAATTGATATGTTTCCAGTAACATCCATTTTTTAACTCTTATAGCTTCTTATTGTGCTATTGATCCATCTTAAGAACACTGTCAGCCGACTCTAATGCTGTTCTTTCTATCTCTCTCTCTCTTGCAGAAATTTTTGCATATCGTGTTGTATCTTTGTTTTTTACTCAGGATGTCTCAATTACTTGTCACATGGTATTTTTTTGAGAACTTAATTGTTGGTTATTATAACAACTGTCTATATATTTCTTTTACGTGCAGGAAGACATAATGTGATGAAGAAAATATGTTCCATACAAATATCATATGGGATGGGTCTTACAATGACATTAGTTATGTAAATGTAATATTTTGATGTGTTATGTACTTTTTGAGGTATTACAAGTAATTGGAAAAATTCCACTATATTTTGATTTGTGTTGTTTAGACTAAAAATTAAACATATCTATCTTATAATGAAATTTTTATGATTTAGATTTCTTGAATTTCTTATTTTTAGATTTATTTTGTGATTATTATCATTTTGGGATGTGATTATAATTTAAAGAAATTGAATCTCATAAACAACAACAGGCTATAGTCACGGTTTTAAGGATGGGTGACCATAGAGTCTATGGTCACAGTAAAAAACCCTAACCATAGATAGACTATGGTCACGGTTTTAAGGAGGGTGACCATAGAGTCTATGGTCACGGTAGATAGGGTTATGGTCACTGTTTTAAGGAGGGGTGACCATAGAGGCTATGGCCACGGTCAAAACCGTGACCATAGATAGGGCTATGGTCACGGTTTTAGGTGGGGTGATCATAGAGTCTATGGCCACGGTGAAAACCGTGATTATAGATAGGGCTATGGTTACGGTTTTAAGGAAGGGTGACCATAGAGGCTATGGCCACGGTGAAAACCATGACCATAGCCTTTTCTATGGTCACGGTTTTAAAGTGGGGTGACCATAGAAGCTATGGTCACGGTGAAAACCGTGACCATAGATAAAGCTATGGTCACGGTTTTTTACCGTGACCATAGATTAACCTATGGTCACGGTAAAAAAACGTGGCCTAAAGTGTCAGATTTTGAAATTTGAAACCGTGACCATAGATAAAAAAACCGTGACCATAGACCTATGGCCACGAGAGAATAGGTCACGGAACCGTGACCATAGGCCTTTTTTTGTAGTGATTAGATGTTTGAATAAAATATTTAAGAAAGCATGTACTCTTAGCTTTAAAGGAGTAATAATGACATAATGATATGCACATAGTAGAATAGGGTATATTAGATGTTTGAATAAAATATTTAAGAAAGCATGTACTCTTGGTTTTAAAGGAGTAGTAATGACATAATAATATAACAGGACACATAGATGCACATAATAGAATAGGGTATATTAAATTTTTGAATAAAATACTTAAGAAAGCATGTATTCTTGACTTTAAAGGAGTAATAATAACATAATGACATGCACATAAAATATTTGAATAAAATAATATAAATAGTAATATAATAATGTAAGAGATCACACATATGCATATAATAGAATATGGCATATTAAATAATTGGATTAAAATATTATAAATAATAATATAACCATGTAAGAGATCACACATTTGCCTATATGTTGAGCAAGACATAAGAAGGCATGTATTCTCGACCCTAAGGGAATATTAATATAATAATATAGGATATTGAATAAGCATTATAAGAGGGCACGTACTCTCGACCTAAAGGGAATATTAACAACATAATTATATGAAAGAGCACAAAAATAGGTATAGTAAATAATTGAATGAACATCATAAGGAGACATATAATAATGATTCAAGAAGACGTGAATGACATGGTGGAGAGACATGCTCAACATGAATGAAAGATGAGTGAAAGAAAATTAATGTCATGATAACATTCGTGAATGGAAGAAAGTAATAATAAAAAATGGAACATAACACATGCCAAGCATTTAAAAAAACATAATTTCCTACACTTTTTCTAACGCTTCCTTGTTGCCTATGAGCTTGCCTCTTGTGTTCCTTGTGTTTGCACACAGAATATATTTTTGTAGAGAGAGAAGGGAGAGGATTAGTGCTTGAGAGAAGTGATTTTCTACCTATAGGTGCACCCCTATTTATATACATTTGGTGATAGGGTGGTTGGGATAATTTTAAATTCAAACGGAAGGCGGTTACTAGATTCCTATCCATAAATTCAAAATTCTAAGCCCAACTCCCAACTGACTTTCGAATTTCGAATTTAATTTTTGTTTCTAGAATGGGTGGTTGTTACAATGTAATTCACAAAAGTTATCAAATTCATTAAAAAAATATTCTTCATCTTGTAGTGATTCAGGGATCAACACTTGTAGATCACGAAGTCTACTTATAAGGATTTGTAATTCATAAATTTTGATCCATGACAGTCATAGTATCATTTATAATAAATTCAAAATATTTCATCATAATAAACTTATCTGTTCCTTGTCATTTAGTATTGTACTTTTCTTCCAAAGATTTCCAAATCTCCAATGGTGATTGAATTAACATATGACCTTGACATGCAATAGTATATGCATCACGTTTCTTCTTCAAATGAACAATCTTTTCTTCCTCTTCCAGTGTGAAATTTTCAGCAGCATTGACAATTGGTGTAGTCATCTTTGATTTAATCACATATGCAAGATTGAGAACTGAAAGAAGAAACATCATTTTGTCTTTTCAACGGTTGAAGTTCGTTCCATCAAAGCGATCTAATTTGACAAACTCTTGATTCATAACCTTGAACGTAGTGTTTTAATCTTGTGCCATCTTCAAGAAATATCTCTCTAAAATTGTTGGGTATATGAAGATGGTAAGATGACAAAATCTTATATTTGTGTAGTGATTTCAAGGCACGATTATATCGTTTTCTTTAGAGAGATATTTGTCCCCACACTTAGTTGCTATAGGATTGATGACAATACTCTCTTCGAATACAATGAAACCTAAAAATTTCTTAATTAGCAATAGTAAAAAATTCTCAACTCTCTTAATAGTTGATTAAAATGTACATTTAGTATTTGTTTTTATGAAATGGTGAACAATGACTTATTTATACATATTGCACGTAGCAATTATGATTAATTACGTATATAAATAGTTGTATCTTTTCTATTGCCAATAAATATAATGTTTTAAATATATACAACTTTTAAAGAGTTGTGTCCCTTTAACCAATAAATACAATATTTTAAACATACATAATTTTTAAAAAATTGTATTTTTTCAACTAAATGATACTAAACGATTAATAACCATTTATTAATATTAATAATAATATTAAAATATTAATTAATTAAATTTATAAATACCTTTCAGTAAATTTAAGGGCTATTTTGAGTATTAACTCGAGAAATAAAATGTTAAGTTCATTAATCATTAGGCAACTTGCATGCTCAGCTGGGCACACGTTCGCGGAAATTTCAAACCACAATATATAGAATGCTAATGGGTGATTTAATGCAATACAAGAAATGGGTGAAAAGTAGTTCAATCTGGCACAATAATGATGGATAGAAGAGAGGCTGAGAGAGTCGATTGAAGCATCTAAACTATATAATTATATATACATCAGATATTTATTTACACCTGATATATGTCTTTTTTAGTTAAAAGTTACAACGTTGAATATTTATTTTACGAGGAATGCTAGAGTCATTAATTTTAGTAATTTTTATGATTTGTAGTAATTAAATAGTTATTAATAATAGTTTTAATGATGTGATATTGGTGTGAAATTTTATTCAATAACTCACTTTTTTTTATTAGTTACATATTGGCCAAAATTTAATAAAGTTGTCGTTCCTTAAATTTTTTCTTTTTTTATTTGCAATAAATTTTATTAATCTAACAATTATTGAATTAAGTTATATATCATACAAGTTTAATCACCCGTGCCATGCACGTAATAAGATTGAAATTATAATTTTAAGTTGTTATGTTAAATTTTATTTTAATTATAATAATTTAATTAATAAAAAAATAACTTGTATGCATTATTTTTCTTTTCTTAATATAGTGTTAATTGTATTAACTATAAAATAGTTATTTAATCTACTTTTTTCAATAAATCAGGTATATATACTCAATATGACCATAAATAATCTAGTAGTACTTAAATCTACCAACAAAGTTTTATATATTGGTATACTGTGAAATAAAAAAATATTAAAATCAGCTCAAAATGAAGAACAAATTGATAGAGAATCCTAATGCAGAAAGTTTTGTAATAAACAATAAATAATTTAAACCTATTGAATAACAATTCAATGCTATCCTTTGATACCTGCAAAATATATACATGAAATAACATTGTATCAATGTTTGTATATAAAATTATATGATTAACGTAATTATAAAATTGTTTGTCAAGAGAATAAAATTATACGAATTTTTATGATAATTTTAATATTCTCAAACTATTAATGTACAATAAGAATTCATCTATTAGTTTCTAGAATTTTTAAATTATTTTAAGTGATAGTAATAAATTTTAATAAATAAATAGATTTAGTAAGACATTTTGTTATTACCTTTTTATTATAGGCTCTCAAAAACTTCTCTATATACCACATTCATCGTGCAGTAATTTCCAAGTGTATTAACCCATGCCATGCACGTGATAAGATTAAAATTATAATTTTAAATTATTTTGTTAAGATTAATTTAAATTATAATAATTTGATTAATAAAAATATAACATGTTATGTATTATTTGTTTTTTATTAAGTTAGTGTTAAATATATTAACTCTAAATAGTTATTAATTAGTTTTAGTAATCTACTTTCTTCAATAAATCAAACATATATACTTAATGTGACCATAAATAACTTAATAATACTTAGACCCACCAACAAATTTTTATATGTTGTTTTACTGTCAAATAAAAATATATCAAAATTAGCTCAAAATAAATAATAAATTATTAGAAAATTCTAATGCACAAAATTCTCTAATAAACAATGAATAATTTAAATCTACTAAAAAATAACTCAACATTTTTCTTTGATGCCTGCAACATATATACCTAAAATAATATTATATCAATGTTAGTATACAGTTTTACAATCATCGACCGTATTTACTATACATGACTCCTTCTTAAAAGTTATTCTATACACGTGTGCAGTCGGAAGATAAATTACTAGACTTTATTTTATTTTTTTAAATTATTATAATTATGCATTATTCATTAAATGCTAATTGTAATATTGTAATATAATTATAATAAAGACATTTTTGCATTATTCGTTAAATGTTAATTGTAATATAATTATAATAAATATATTTTTTAAAATAAATTTAGAAAAGAAAATAGTGATTTTATTTTAGAGAAAAAATAAATTTATGAGGAATTAACACCTCACTTTTATTAGTTGGAGAAAAAATCCAGTTTTAGTATATTTTGTCATTATTATACATTTTTCTCTAATCATATATTCACTATTTTCTTTTCTTTGTTTTAGCATTTTGAACCTGGGTTTAACTTCTCGTAGTTCTCACTTCTCAGTCATTCTATTAGATGTAGTTAATAACTATTATGTATAGAAGATTAGAAAATAGTAAATTTTTAACTAAATTAATTTATATTTGTTGTATTCAATTTAAATAATTAATAAATTATCTTATTTTAATTTATTCCTTAAATTTATATATCATAAAAATTAAATCAAATAATTAATATACATAATTTTAAATCGTGTGATACTTAAATATCTATTCAAATCAATTAGTTGATATAATTAATTCATCATAATGAATTGACTTTAATGAGTTAAACAAAATAAATAAAGCAGAAGCATGCTACGTTGATTCTATCATTAAAGGTAAAAATTCGATTTTTATATAATAGAATAGATAGAATAGATAATATAATAAACGGCGAGAAAGAGAAAGATAAAAATTTTAAATCCTAAGTTGTTTCATTTGGATATTGCAATGTGGGAAATGTTGCAATGTGGTATCACATTATTTTACTTATTCTACCCTATGGACCCTTTTGTAACTTTATTTCAGTATCAATAGAATTTCACTACCTTTGAGTACTAAATTAAAATTAAAATGAAACTAAAAAAAAGTAAAGAGTATAAAATTATTGAGTGAAAAACACCCTAAATAATAAAAAGCCAAATTAACTTTAATATTAAATTTATTAATACGATTTTAATTTTATATAATAGTTAAAAAATATATTAGTAAAAGCAAATGGAAGAATAGCTTTAATTAGTATTTGATAAAATATTCATTTAGAATAATTAAAAAATAAAAATTATGATATTATTAAAAATAATACATTTTTATGGTAAAAAATTATATTTAAATAAAATATTTATAAAATATAAAATTTAGAGTAACATAGCTTTATAAACATTAATCATTAATCAATTATGAACTAACATAAAATTATAATATAATTTATTTATGAAAAAATAATTAATAATTAATATTAATAAATATAAAAATCATCCAAACACTTTGATTAAAAGTATGAGTAGTTAATTATTATTTATTATTAATAATATTTTATTCATAACAAAAGGTAAAAATATAATTATTCAGATTTCAATTTTAAAAGAATTAACGTTATAATAAGTAATAAATGATTTATTTTATTATGCATATTATGAATTAATGAATTAAACTAACTGATATAATTAATTATAATTAATTAATTGGTATAAATAATAAATTATATAACATTTAAAAAGACAATAAAATGAATAAGAAGAAAATAAAAAGAAATAAAACAGATAGAAGACTACAATAAAATAAATTGAGTGAGAGTTTTTTTTGTTTTTTTTTTGTAAATTTATATCATATCAATTTGAATAATAATAATAAATAAAAATACGTCAACTTGATATCTAAAAAAAATGATGAGAAAAAATA
>NC_029772.3:11253545-11254993 GCF_000817695.3 Arachis duranensis | reverse complement strand
AATAGAAAAACATAAGAGACAGTAATTTTTTTTAACTAAATTAATATGTATTTATTGTATTTAATCAGTATAAGTAACAAATCATCTATGTTATTATATATCTTATTTAATCTTGCATGGCACGGGTAATTATAAGTTATATTTTGATTTTTAATTATTTACGTACATAAATGATTAAAATATATAACATAAATATCGTAATTATTATAATTCTATGATATAATTATAATTAACATATTTTATCTTGCTTAAATATTGATTTGATATAATTATAATGAAAATACTTTTCCAAAATAATATAATCTACTATTATTCATCCACTAATTATTTGGCAATAAACCTTAATAGGATTTTTTACATCTCTGCTATGGGAAATAACTACTTAGATATACCAAATAATATGTAACATATTACTACCTGTATAAGTTAAGGCACAAACACATGATTTAATTAAGGTGATTGAAACTTTCACCAAACAGAATATGACCTCAATCGAATAAAAAAGGATACTCGATTTTGCATTAATTAGCTAGTCGAAAAAATAACATACTCATTTATTATTCATGTTTCATTATATTTTTTAAATAATATATAGAAAATATATATCTTGTGCATAAAAATGTGATTATTAGTAATTTTATTAATAAACCTTATTTTAAACTATTACTAATTTCAATTTTAATAGAAAATCTGAAGAAATAATTTCGCTTGCCATAAATAATATACTAAAACTGTTAGTATATTATCTTCTATATGGTTAATTAAATTTATCAATGATTTTTCCGTGTAAATCGTTATTACCCAGTTCTTAATAACTACTTAATATACAAAATTTGAAATTGGAAATTGTTATTACTAATTCAATTAACTGGTTAATTGAGTAATAATTGTCAAATTATTAATGTACAAAATCATTGATTTACTCAATAAATTTTCATATATTATTTATATTTCAAGTAATAATTTAAAATTATATTATTTACCCAGTTAATAATACTATTATTAATAATTATTTTTTGCATTGATTTTTAAATCAATTATTAAATAATTATTTTTGCTAAGATAATTGTTTATAAATTATTTCAAATTATATTTTGTTAAGATATAATTATTTAGATTATTACCGATGACACATGTATAATTTCATTTTATACCAATTAATTAATTATAATTATATGACACGGGTGTAATTTCAATTTTATCCACCGATTATTGGCAAATAAATTTTATTCCAATTATAAATAAAATCTGTTTTTATTGGCAAATAAATTATCTTTAGGTCAACGATTTAATATATGTATAAGTTAATTTTTTGTCAAATATAATGAAAATACAAATAAAAAAATAAGGGATAAAAGTAAACTTAATAATACATGACACTACTTTATTTTATTAAATTATTTAAAAATAGCACATCCACAAAAAATAATCGTAATATATAAATTGAG
>NC_029772.3:11229926-11253298 GCF_000817695.3 Arachis duranensis | reverse complement strand
AAAAGAATAATATAATAGAATGAGTATATGAAAAATATTATAAAAAATTATAAATTGTACCTTAAAAGGATCAACTTCAATAAAAAACGAAGAATACATTCTTATTATATAAAGTAGTAAAAAAACACTAAATATAAAATTATGAATTGACTCTCAAATTTAGATTCATGTACCACAGAAAAACACTATATATAGACTTTAGTAAAACAAAAATAAATATGTAAATTACCTATTATTAAGATAATTTTTTAATAATGCATTAAATATTGATTTGATACAATTATAATGAATATATGTTCCTAAATTAGTATAATTATATATTAATTTCATCATATCACGGGTAACAAAGATTTTTTATTATTAGTATTACTATTACTGATATTATTATTATCATTAAAATGAATAAAAGTATTTTTAATTGATAATTGATAAGTAGTTTAATAGTGCATTAAATTTTGATTTGATACAATTATAATGAAGATATGTTTCTAAATTAGTATAATTATATATTATTCATTAAATATTAATTATAATATAATTATATTAAAGATATTTTTTTATAAAATAATTTAGAAAAATTATTTGATATACGTGAATCGGGTAACAAAGATTTATTATTATTATTATTATTATTATTATTATTACTATTATTGATATTATTATTATCATTAAAATTATTAAAAGTATTTTTAATTGATAATTGATAAGTAGTTTAATAGTGCATTAAATATTGATTTGATATAATTATAATGAAGATATGTTGCTAAATTAGTATAATTATATATTATTCATTTAGTATTAATTACAATATAATTACAATAAAATAATTTAGAATAGAAAAAAAATTTTATTCGTTTTGGAGGGAAAATGGAGGCATGAGAGATCAACACGTCACCTTTAGTAGTTGGGGGAAAACCCAGTTTTAGTATATTAAGTAGATGATGAGTTTGGAATACTCTAAATTAGATTGATGATGATCAAATATTATTAAAATAATTAATTACAAAATTATTAAATTGATCCTTAATTCATATTTGCTAATTAATAATTTTGTTATTTGCAAATTTTATTTTGGGCTAAAATAGTAAGCCCTATGTGAAATTAAAATTCAGCCTTGGTTTAAAAAAATGTCTTGATTGTTATGGCTGAATTATTGCTATGATTATTGGGCCAGATTTATTTAAACAAACCCAAAATTATTATTTGCTACAAGACCAAAAGAGTTGGTCTGAATTGAAAAAAAAAAGAGAGAAAGTCAATGTTGCATGCTTTCAACGGATTCCACTTTCATCTTTTAATGGAATTCAAATTTTTATTAAGAGAAGTTAATGCAAAAATTGAAAACATAAAAGAGAAAATGCAAAGTAATTTGATGGCATTAAGTGTAGCTTACACGCTATTAGAAAGAAAGCATGGGGAATTGATCTTAATTGATTTTATTTTATAATACTCATTACTCCCATAATTTTGTTTTTCTCTCTCTTCTCTCTCTACTCTCTCTTCTTTTTTGGTCACTTCACAGAAAATATGGAAGCTAATGCAAGTTACCATCAGAAAGAAGAAGAAGCTAGTAGCAAAGCCATTATGCTGATGGTATCAAAAAAAAGAAAATCTGAAGTATGGAGTGGTTAAGATCTTTACCACTTATGGTAAGAAGTGGTGAGGAAGTCTCAAGCCTTCCATAACAAAAAATGGAAGAAGATCCATTCGGTTAGAGAAAGAAGATCTTTGGAAGGATGGTTCGTCTCAACTTTTGATCAACCACCACAGGAGGTAGCTACTATAACTACGTGATGGAAGAGGCAGAAGTTTGAGCAAATAGAGTTATCATCATCAAGAACGCATCAAGGGCTAGGAATCTTTCTCGAAGTGCAAGTCAAGATGGAAGACCTGGATTGATGAAGTTTGGTGTGAAGGGAAGACACAGAGGTAATTGCATGTTGGGTTTTACATTCGGTTATCTTTCTTCTCTCTCTTGCCGAACCGGTTTTTACATGAAGAAGAAGAAGAAGTTTAGCTCGGTTCAAGAGTTTCAACCTTGGAGGCTTCTCCTTCTATAAATAAGGGAGAACATCCAGGGCTTGAAGTAAGAAAAAGAGTGAAAGCACAGTGTTCCTATAGCTACCCCAGCTAACAGTAGTTCTTTTCCTTCAATGTTCTTCATTTTGTAATTTTCTGTTTAATTTTGTCTGTCTTGAGTCTCATGAAAAAAAGTAAACAGTGAGGTTTGTAAGAAAAAGCCATAGAGCGGAAAAAGACAGAGTGCACAAAATTAAAAGAAAAGTCATAGATATCTTAGGTCCTTTGTACATCTGTGTTGTGTTTCATGATTCTGTGAGAATCTCCTTGTAAGTTGGGTTAGCACTTTGCAGTTGAAAACTTGGTAGGTGGCCAAGTCAAGTTCAGGATTGAGGTTAGATTCTGGACTTGTCTCAGATAGGAAGGATAGTTCCTAGGGAGAATTGGTGTATGTAATCATGATGATTATAGTGAAATTCTATCATTGTTGTGATGGAGATTGGATGTAGGCTGCATTGCACTTAGCAGCTGAACCAAGATACATTTTGGTGTGTTTTCTCTCTCTTCTACTCCATCTCTGTTTCTACTGTATAGGAGACAAAACTGAAAAATATCTCTTGGCTAGTTACGAGACAAAAAAAAGGTCTCTTGACTAGACACGAGACAAAAACAAGAAATATCTTCTCAAGTTTTCTAAAAGGACAACAAATGTTATTAAGTGAAAATGGCTAAAATTTAACCCATTTCTCTTAGCTACTGATAAACCATCATCATACAAATTAAACTTACTAAATTTCATAAAATTCAAAAATCAATATATAGATACGTATTCTAATAGTCATATTTTTTTTTAAACTTTAATATACATAAAAATGTAAAATTTTATACTGCCATATCAAAATAATTCTAAATTTGATGAAAAATTATATATATAAAAGTAAGATGTTGAAATTTAACATTTAATTGATAATCTTTAAGAATAAACTATCAAATTAATACCCCAAAGATTTTGGTAGACAATAATTGATAGTTAGTTATTTTTGTAAAATTTAATAATCTTTTATTGGTTATTTTATTATTTGTGTCTTTCAAAATTATTTTTGGCAGCATCAAAATTTTTCAAATATTATTTTGATAGTTAATTCTAAAATTTACAGCATACAAGAATTTATTAGGACTTAAGTAGATTCCTCCGGGTGTTTTGTCCAACTTTACCAATATTTTTCACTCCACTACTGTTGTTGAGCTATAAAGAGGGAAAAGATAAGCATTTTTCTCAAAGTTGGATATGGTACAAAATTTAAAAAAAAAATGCAGTAAACATCGAAAGCAAAATTAAACGAAAAAAATACACTGCTTCTTTTGAAAAAAGAAAAAAAAGGGGGGGAAGAAATAATATTAATTTAGTCTTCTTGACTTCTTAAAAGTTAAAACCTATCTATGCAATGTAATTTCCTGCTTCTTCTCCTTTTATGGGGTCACAAATTGACTTGAGTCTTCTATGGGGAAAAAGAAAAAGAAGCTTCTTGGTTCATTATGTATATGTCATCCATCCCTACGCGTGATAGAAATACGAAACTACAATGCAACTTCCTCGCAACTGTAACATTGAATTTTATTTTATAGGATAAAATGTGATTTTTTATTATTTATTTTATTTTATATTGGAGATGATTAATGAAATGAGATTAATTTTATTTAAAAAAAATATTTTGATATAAAAACTAATTAGATTTTAATATTTTATATAAAATTTAAAATAAATCAAAATTAAATATTAAAATAATAAATCTCATGCAATAATAATAATAAGGGTAGTGTCATCTTCTTTTAATTATAAATAAAGTCATTATTGATCCTGAAGCATAGATTCACAGACCTATATTTTCATGAAGGAAGCTTGAGATCTTAATCTTATGCAGTTGTAGAACCTCATCAGCTTCCACATTTCAATAGCTTCAAGTTGTTATTGGCCACACTGGTATCAAATAATTTATGTGATTTTTCCTTTCTAATTTCTATATTCGACTTTCTAATTGTTAGTTTACTTTTGCAGATTGTTGGGAGCGTAATATTTACAATTCAAACCTTACTATTTAAATTTCCTGATTCTATTGGTTGCGTGGAACGGCTTCGTTCCTGGCCTTGAAACGTTGCTGAAATGAAATATAAGCATGATGTGTTCATCAGCTTTAGAGGCACCGATGTCCGGCGTGGTCTGCTTAGCCATCTGAAGAAAGATCTGCACCGTGAGAAGATTGATTTCTATGTAGATGATGCTAAACTTAAGAAGGGAGATAAAATATTATCACTACTCACGGCAATTGAAGAGTCGCTAATTTTGTTAGTTATATTCTCAAAAGACTATGCTTCTTCGAAATGGTGTTTGGCTGAGCTCGAAAAGATAATAGAGTGTGCTGAAAAAAATGAACAAATTGCTGTGGTACCTGTCTTCTATAAACTAGATCCATCAGAGGTGCGGCACCAGAGAGGAGATTATGCTGCTGCTTTTGTTAAACATGAAGCTAGGGAAGACAAGGTCAAGGTACAAAAATGGAGATATGCTCTAACTAAAGCTGCTGAATTTTCAGGATTTCATTATCCGATGGACTCTGAGTTGTAAGCCTCCTCCTCTTTTGTTTTATTTTCATTTTCATACTTGTTACTATTTGTTGTTAGTCAAATGATTTATTTTCTGTATTTTTTATGGTATTAATAGTGAACAGTTTAGTTTAAAATGATTATTGAAATATCTGATAGTTAAAAATTGGTTCCAATAAATTTATCCTTTCTCCTCTAATATTTAATGTGTAGGAGAGGTTACTAGGATAGTCACTGAGTAAAAGCACATCTTTGCAAATGGTTTCAATATATCTGAAAAAAAAAAAAAAGATTTTTCTTGTGCATAGAAAAAAAATGACAAATATGTTGAAACTTGAAGCAGAATGAATAAAATATATAGCGAAGATGATTTAGTATAAATATTGCATCAAATTAAACTCTCCTTTCTTTGCTTTTTAATATCTTCTGTCTGAAAGTCACCAGATGATGGTTAATTAGAATCTGTTGAGAATCAGTTATGCCAGGCTGGCAGTAGAGATATCAGAGTTAGTTAGAAGTACAGCTCATTGCTCAAGTCACAGAGCTATCTATATAAACCAAAACTCTATAATAACTCATCATTCTCTATATTAATCAAGAATATTCTCTCAAATTCTCTCTGTTTGGTTTGTTTGCTAGGGATGAATCCGATGTTGTTGATGAAATTGTAGAAGACATTTGTAGCAAACTGAGAAAGTTTTCCTCAAGTGAATCAGATGACCCAGCTAAATCAAATGGCCTTGTTGGAATTGATAAAAATATTGGATGGATTAACTCCTTAATGACAAATAATTCAGAACAAGTTCTAAAGATTGGGTTTTGGGGCATGGGTGGCATAGGTAAGACAACCATTG
The DNA here is from genome assembly GCF_000817695.3 of Arachis duranensis. Classification (NCBI taxonomy): domain Eukaryota; kingdom Viridiplantae; phylum Streptophyta; class Magnoliopsida; order Fabales; family Fabaceae; genus Arachis; species Arachis duranensis. The sequence continues at coordinate 11,247,824 of NC_029772.3, read as the reverse complement.
CTCAACTTGTGTTTGACAAATTTTCTCACCAATATGAGGGCTGCTACTTCTTGGAGAATATAAGAGATGAACTGAAAAATAATCAGTTAAATTATTTAAGAGACGAAGTTGTTTCTAAGCTATTAGGGGAAGAAAATCATCATATAACTGGTGCAAGCAGGGCAAATTCCTCCACCATGAGGAGGCTAAGTAAGAAGAAGGTTATCCTTGTGCTAGATAATGTGAATACTCCAAAGCTTCTAAGAGATTTCCTCGAACCAATTGACTTGGGGCCAGGGAGTAGAGTGATTGTAACTAGCAGAAATCAGCAAGTGTTTACTGCAGGAGTATTTCATGAAATACACCATGTCAAGGAGCTGAACTCTGAAGAATCCCTTGAACTCTTCTGTTTAAATGCCTTCAATGAAAGCCAACCCAAAAGGGGATTCAAAGAGCTATCTAGAGAGGCAGTTGCTATTGCCAAGGGTGTCCCATTAGCTTTAAAAGTTTTTGGTTCATATTTCCATTCTAAAAGTAGTGACATATGGAAATGTGCCCTAGAAAGATTCAAGAAGTATCCTGATCCTGATGGGGAAATTCAAAGTGTGTTGAGGTTTAGTTATGATGAATTACATGACATAGAGAAAAAGGTTTTTCTAGATATTGCATTCTTTTTCAAAGGAGAAGATAAAGATTATGTCATAAGCCAGCTGGATGCTTGGAACTTTCATGGACCTAGTGGAATAGCCTCTCTCCAAGAGAAAGCTCTTATAACCATTTCAAAGGACAATAAAATACAAATGCATGATTTATTGCAAAGAATGGGTTGGGAAATAGTTCGTCAAGAATCTGCTACTCCCGGACGACGAAGCCGAGTGAATGATCCAGAGGAAGTGTATGACATATTGAAGAATAACAAGGTAAGATAAAATTTACCATAATGTTAAATGTTAAATATATATAAGAAATCAGTTACCAAATAATTATTAGTAAATAATAATGTTAGAATATCAAATATATATTGAAAATGTGTGAAACAATATATATATAGGTAATTTTTTATGTATATGTAAGATTTTTGTAAGAAATATTATATTTGATAGTGTTGTCTTATTGTTATTCTAATTTTGATTAGGGAAGTGATTCAGTGGAAGGCATACTGTTAGATTTATCTCAAATCGGAGAGGTAGCCTTGAATGTTGACAGCCTTAAAAAGATGCCTAATCTAAGATTAATCAAGGTTTACTCTCCATTGCCTATTGAGGTTCCTATGCAAATTAGATATTTTATACCACAGGTAATTAAAAATCTTGATTTGATTTTACTATGTTGATCAAGATATTGTTTTTCCATTGCATTGAAATATTGGATTTTCTTATCTTTATTTTTTTTTCCTCTGCTAAAGGATTTTCTCAGTGTGCTTTACAAAAGAATAAAAATGGATGACTTGACAGAAGAGTTATTGGAAGAATCTGGAAGCTTGAATCAATCATGTGATAATGAGGATATCGATGATGTCGTTGAAACTATCAAGGTAAAGAGAAATCAAATTAAAAGTCATCTTACTTTAGACGTGTCTTGTTTAGAAAGAGGAGTGCTGGGGAGGCTGAATTATATGGTAAAGATGTGAGTTTACAGATATTTTTTTTAAAGGATGAAAGAGAAATTAAAAAAGATAGGATCCATATTTTGAATAATAATAAAATAATAAAAAATAACTATAAAAAGAATTTATTTTTTTTTTTTATACCACTTCAATTTATATAGTAGAGTGTCTTGCTAGAGAGTAGTAACTTTTGTGATTTGTAGTTATCAAATAATCATTAATGATGTTTTTAATGGTATGAGATTTTATCCAATAATATAGGATTATTCACTCTTTTTTTACTAATTACATACATGCCAAAATTTAATAAAATTGTTGGTGGCTAAATTTTTCTGTTTACAAATTATATATAGTATACTAGCATAGTTAAGCTTAGTCCTATTAGTAGAGCAAAATGAAGAGATAATATAAAAATAAGATTAATTAACTTGTAATATGCAAGTTGAAGCTTAGTTTATTTTCTCTTTTAAGTAGTCCCTCAATTTTAACACTCAAAATTAATTTTGATCCATTCGATTCATTCATAATTTCAAACATTCATATAGGGTCTGTATGGTTCGATCCGGCTCAAAGACTCTGCCCGATTTCGAATATTTTAGGAGTTAATTTGGTATAATTTTATCGGATTTAGAATTAGGTATGGGTCTCAAAAATAGATTCGGTCATTATTTCGGGTCGGGTCCGAGCCATAACTCGGGCCACCCGAAATTGACCCGGTGACTCGGTCATCATACACAATTAATATTTTGTGTTATTAGTGATGGATGATGGCTATTATTATGTGAAGTTTAAGTATTGTAAACTTTAATATTTTGTGTTATTAGTCATTATATATAAAACTATAAGTTAATGTTTTATGTTTAAAATGCATAAAATTTTAGACTAATGCATAATCTTGTGTTATTTGTATTGATTTAAATATTTGGTGTTATTAGACAATATTAGTATTGATTATGGTTATACTTTAATTTTAGAGAAGAGTTGGTTCTTATTATAGCTATAATCGTAGCTCAAAAGTGTATAGATTTCATCGGATCTCTAACATTAATGGCCTCTCTTTTGGGTTTGCTTGATTTTCTATTCTTTTTCACTTTTTGGGGTTCTCCAAGGATCGAACTCTTGACCTTTCGGACATAGAGCTCTGATACCATGTCATGAAACCACTCATCCCAAAAGCTTAAGCTGATAGGAGAAGGCAACATTAATGGTTATATCTCTAACATGAATCATACGTCTGAGCAACTAAAGCCACACTTAGTGGCACAAAATTAAAGTGCTAGTGTTAGTTGTTTTTGGTAAAATATTTTAAAAAGGTCCTTTTCACAAATCTTTCTTTTATTGTTTGGTAAATAAAAAAATTGTGTTAATTTATGTTTGTGGTTTTTATTTTTTAAAGGTTAAAGATTTTTTGAAAATATTTAAAGAGATATTTTTTAAAGTTAATTTATACTTATTAAAATTCAAATATCTAATATAATTTCGTATATTAATAAATATTCAGATTTGCTCTTATATTTATATCTAATATAATCCTTTCTAATTTTCAAATTTATTTTACTAAATATAATTATTATTTTTTGTATTTATTAAAAGTTATTTATAATTTTATTACTAAATATATATACTACAACTTTTAAAAGCTAAGTTAAATAATAAACTACTTTCCAAAAATAAAAATTTTATCAAACTGGTTCTATTAGTAAATAGTAATCACTCTTCATCAACTAATATATATATAAGTAGGAGATTTTTAGTGCTATTGTTCTCAAAATTTGTATTCTCTTAGTATAAGAAAAAATGTTATTGTTCTCTCCTAATCACTAGAGAGGTTATAGTGCTTTCGCACATTACTGAAAATTCTTTTTCTTGTCCGTTATTTTTTCCCTTATCACAAGGGTTTTTCTACGTATAATATTAATTGTATGCCAGTTCCACTTTTCTTATCTCTATTGTTGTTAAATTTACTACTTATATAACTCTGTTACCCAACAATATGATATAAATTTCAGGGAACTCAAGTAGATGGCATAAAAATTCTTGACACTATTATAGAGATGCATATTTTGGGAATGCCTAAATTAAACATGCCGATGCATGTGGAGCATCCTATGCCTGGTTTGCCGATAATGCAGGTGATAAGAATACATTGTTTTGAATTATTCTTAATTAATTTTTTTCAACTACCATCAATTAATATTTTTAAAATGATTTTAAATTATATACCTAAACACTAAAGTTAATTGGTTTGACTAAAAGTCAGTTTCCAATCCTTTCTCTCTTATTGTTTCAAGGTGGAAATTCAGTACAATAAATTTGATGTAAAATTGTTTGATAGATAAAAATTGTTAAATAAATTGACATGATTGAATTGTGGCTCTTAATTATCAATTTCACTTAAAGGCATTTAAATTTTAATCATCTAATTGAAAGCCACTCTGATTGTGTTGCTTTGGTTTTTTATTTTTCATAGGATTTGGTAAAGGATACAAAGGGTATATCCACTCAGCCTCTGATGCTGTCGAAGTTGTCTAAGTTGGGGGGTGTTCATAAATTGGCAAATTACAATGAAAATGATGGAGTTCTGGTTTTAGCAACAAATGATCTAAGTAGATCAATGCCACAGCGGAATCCCAACATTGGATCTGCAGTGAAAGAGTTGATCAGCCTTGGAAGTGAGTTTCACGTGAAATCCACTCACCATCTTTTCATGGAAGGTTCCTCAGTTTCAAAGGGCTTGTCCTTCTCAACAAAGGAAATAAGATCAATAAATTCAACCCTTAACAGAACGGAAGCATTGAACTCCTCCGTGGAGCTCTTCAAGAATCTTGAATGCTCAGATGCTAAAGCTCTACAATGTTATGCAGAGACTAGAATGGAACTATTGAACTCCTCCACGGGGTGCTTCATTTCTCATGATTACTCAGATATTGATGATCTGCAACTTGAGACTACCCGTAAAGATGAGTTATCTTTTCTGAGATCTACAAACTATTACAGGCTTTCTAATTGCAGAGAGAATAAACATATTGGGAAACCGAAGCTTCTAGTCCTGTTTGATGGGCTACGGTATTCCGAACAAATGTCTATCTTGGTTCTTGGTGGATCGAGCCTCCAATGGAGTTATTTATGGTGCATAAGTAATAATTCTCAGTTTATGCAACTTCCTGTTGGTCCTCAGTTAACGAATTGTGTAAAATTGTCTCTAGAAGTATCTCCAGGGAGTTTGCCTTCGCCTTTGCTTTTGAGCATCATGCATCTTCCTCCGCATCTTAAAAGCCTGTCAGTGCGTGGTGGTAGAAGTTTTTGGCATAAAATAAAGCTTCCACCATTCATTCCAGACGTGCGTACTTGCCGCAGAATGCGCATGTGGCGGGAAAGTTTGCCATCGAAGATCAATCATCATGTGTATATGGAACACCTGTCATTGCCTAGAAATTTACAGCCTATAATGGAGTTTCCAACATCCATTCAATCCTTGGATATTGATGGCTACATTATGCCAGAGGGTTTGTCTTCAAGCTTCACTTATCTTCCACATCTTGAAAGCTTGTCATTGGATTATTGTACAGACCTTCCGTTTACATCAGAGCTTCCATCATTCGTTCAATCTTTGGAAATTTCCAACGGCATTATTTTAAAGAGTTTGTCTTCAAACTTCAAGTATCTTTTACATCTTAAAGTCCTGCCTTGGAGAGATTGTAGCAATTTTCGATTTACATCAGAGTTTTTATCATCCATTCAATCATTGAAAGTTTCCAACTGTCTTATGTTGAAGAGTTTGTCTTCGAGTTTCAAGTATCTTTCTAATCTTAAAGACCTGACATTGAAAAATTGTAGCAATCTTCGATCTATATCAGAGCTTCCATCATCCATTCAGTCCTTAAAAATTTTCAACTGCATTATGCTGGAGAGTTTGCCATCGAGGTTCAAATATCTCTCTAGTCTTAAAGACTTGACATTGAGAGATTGTATCAATCTTCGATGTATATCAGAGCTTCCACCATCCATTCAATACATGGAAATTTTCAACTGCATTATGCTGGAGAGTTTGCCTTCGAGCTTCAAGTATCTTTCTAGTCTTAAAGATCTGACATGGAGAGATTGTAGCAATCTTCGATCTATATTAGAGCTTCCACCATCTATTCAATCCTTGGAAATTTCCAACTGCATTATGATGGAGAGTTTGCCTTCGAGCTTCAAGTATCTTTCTAGTCTTAAAGATTTGATATTGAGAGATTGTAGCAATCTTCGATCTATATTAGAGCTTCCACCATCTATTCAATCCTTGGAAATTTTCAACTACATTATGATGGAAAGTTTGCCTTCGAGTTTCAAATATCTTTCTAATCTTAAAGATCTGAAATTGAGAGATTGTATCAATCTTCGATTTATATCAGAGCTTCCACCATCCATTCAATACATGGAAATTTTCAACTGCATTATGCTGGAGAGTTTGCCTTCGAGTTTCAAGTACCTTTCTAGTCTTAAAGACCTGACATTGAGAAATTGTATCAATCTTCGATCTATATCAGAACTTCCACCATCTATTCAATCCTTGAAAATTTTCAACTGCATTATGCTGGAGAGTTTGCCTTCGAGTTTTAAGTTTTTTTCTACTCTTGAAAGCCTGACAATAAGCAATTGTAGCGATCTAGAAGAATTTCTTCCTAGCTTTCACCATCCATTCAATACTTGAAAATTTTCGTCTGCATTATGCTGGAGAGTTTGCCTTCGGACTTCAAGTATCTTTCTAATCTTAAAGACCTAACATTGAGAGATTGTAGCAATTTTCAATCTACATCAAAGCTTTCATCATCCATTCAATCCTTAGAATTTTTCAATTGCATTATATTAAAAAAATTTGTCTTTAAACTTCAAATATCTTTCTAGTCTTAAAAATCTCACATTAAAAGATTGTAACAATCTTGATCTATATCAGAACTTCCATCATCCATTCAATTCTTGAAAATTTTTAACAGCATTATAAAAATTTATTTCAATCTTTAAAAATTTGGTCTTAAAAAATTTAATTTGATCTTTCAGTGGAATAATTTTTGCAAAGAGAAAGTTTAGAATTATTCTTCACATACAAGTTATTTACACATACAAGTTTATACAAGTCATTTATATTGTATTGTTTAAAAATTTTTGGTGTATGTGTATTGATAAATTTTGTATAATTCAAAACTATTCCTCTTCTTTCTTGCATTATAAAAGTGAATTTTATTGAGTTAGAGTTAACTTGTATAAATTTGTATACCAAAAAGACTTGTATGTGTAGCAGGTCTCGAAAGTTTATAGGGCAGCACTTTTTGTTAAATCTGTCCAGCACTTCACTAGCAAAAAAAAAGTGAGTAATCTCGTACTATTAGATATAATCTCACACCATTAAAAATACTATTAATAATTAATTAATAACTATAAATCACAAAACTTACTATCTCTAACACTCCTCTATTACAAATTTAAATAAGTCAATTTAGTGTATTCAGATCAAATTGAACACAATAACTCCAATAATACAATAATATTAGCTAGTCAGTAAGGTGTCACATTGATAGTTAATTGCAATATAAATATTATATTAACTAAATTAGTGATAAAAAGAACGGAATTAATTTAGAGTTATAAAACTCAAAAATCAAATTGAAAACATTTAAAACTAAAAAAAAAATTGAACAATATCTTTTAAATAAGCTAAATATATTATTTTAGTTAGCTCATTAAATAAATAACTTAATAGACTATTATATTTCACCATCTATTAATGGTATTATCAAAAATTAAATTTGTCAACACGTATAATAAATGAGCTTGGTAGCTAGAATCTAATTTATTTTCTCTTCCATGGATTATAGCATTGATGATTCAACCAAATAACACCACGTTTTAATGGCAGACATTTCTTTTGGATTATTTAAGTAAATTTTTCCTAAATAAATAAATGCCTTGATCTTTTATTTACATATAATATATACATTATTTGAAAATCAAATGAGCATTTTGGCGGAAAAATAGTTAACAAATAACTATTAATATTTGAATGCACTTATAATATAACAAAACTTATATAAAAGTTGAATGATATATTGTCTCATCAACAAAAATATTTGAGCCAATTGTTTAATGTTAATATTTTCATATATAAATATTTAATTAAATGAATGATAATATAAATATTATTTAAACTGATTTTTTTAATCGATATTTGAAAGAGAAAAAAACTAAATTAAATTAAATTAAATAAACAAGTTTAAGGAGAAAAATATAATAAAGAAAAAGTGCGTTAGAACGTATATTGGAGCGCATTTTATGTTATGTAAAAGAATAGAAGGAGAATTTGGGTTGGTTTAGTAGATAGTTTACTAATTCGTTTAAATAAGTGTTTGGAATTTAAGTTTTGTTTTGTGTATTTATTAATTTATTGACCAATAGTGAATGAGTTATAACTCAAATGACATAATCTCTTCATACTCATTTAAGAGATTGCGAGTTCGAGTCTCCTTATTTTTTATTAAAAAAAATCCACTAACCAATAACAAGCTTTTAAATGAAGTTTCTATACATAACAAATTAGTCATTTTTCTATTAGACCAAGAAATACTGTGTGAAATAAAAAAAAAATACAGCCTTTATTTAATGGTAAAAATTTATATATAGTTGCTTTATTTTTATATAAAGTTAATAGTTAAAAACTATTAGATGATAATTTAGTTAAAAATGTTAAATTATCTATTAATTTTAAGGGTAAAGTATATTTTTTGTCCTGAAATTTGACAAAAGTTTCAAAAATATTCCTAAGGTTTAATTTAGTTGCTTTGTTTCAATTTTGTCCCAAAAGTTTTCGATTTACATCAAATATATCCTCGACGGCTAAATTTTCAAAAAGTTTAAGATCAATTTAACAATAATGCATGAAAATTATGCTTAATTTGCTTGTGTTGAGGGGTTGTTCTTATGAAATTGATGTTGAATCGGTCTTAAATTCTTTGAAAAATTAGCCGTCAGGACATATTTAATGTAAACCGAAAATTTTTGAGACAAAATTGAAACAAAATAAAATTTAGGGATATTTTTAAAACTTTTGTCAAACTTTAACGACAAAAAATATACTTTTCCCAATTTTTAATTATCAACTTCACATAAAAATAACTTGTAAATTTTCAACTTTTTTTTTAAAACAAAAAACACTTTAATTGCCAAATTAAAAAAATGAAATGGTCTAAGATTCTTATAAGTCAACAAATAATCCAAAATCTGAAAAAATTAATTCCATGATCCCAATTTGGAAAAAAAATCCAATTCTCTGACCCAATAATTAGAAAACATTCATAACAATTCTAAAACAAAAAAAAATAAATCCCCCCAATAAATTAATAAATTAATTAACAATTTTAATTCAAAAAATAAAAAGAAATAGATACTCCCCCCTCCCTTCTTGCACTGTCATCACGTGTTAACTATAACAACAAAACATTACCGTTGTTAGGACCAAAAAATAAAAACTCCAAATTAAAGAAAGCCCTTTTTTGCAAACCTCAAGGATCAAACGGTAATGTCAAAAGTAAAACATGATCCAACGGTCGTAAAGCACTAGCCGTTAACCCTTTTTTTTTCCTCTCATTTCAAAGGGGGAAAAAAAAACACATTGGTTCTTATTGTTGTGTCTCAACAGGGACAAATACCCGTTGTGGTTCAGTCCATAGAGAGTGTGTGTGTGTGTCAGCGCCCTTTGATTCTCTCTCTTTCTCTCTCTCTCTGAATCTTCCTTCTTATTCAATGATCTTGTTTTACTAGAATTTTTTTTTTTGGGGGTTTCTTCTGGGTTCTTGGGGAAAGATTTTTGAGCGATTGTTGTTCTTGGGGTTGTTGTTAATTTTTGTTTTTTGGTTCAAATTAACAAACTTTAAGGTGAAAACGATCATGGGTGGTTCTGATGAAAACAATTCTAATTCAACCTTGCCCAGAATTCTTCAAGGTACAAAACCTTTTTTAATTCTTTTTTTCTGGGAAAGAATAAAGTTCAGATTTTTGGGGCTCAATTTGGATTCTAAGCTTAAAGATTTAACTGTGGTGTTAATATTTTTTTTTTCTCTTTTGGGGGTTTTGGAATTTCAGCAGGGATGAATAATCAGAATCAGAATGTTGGTACAAGAAAGTTTGGACAGAACAGAAGAGCATTGAGTGTGATCAATCAGAATCTAGTGCAAGGTCGATCTTACCCTTGTGTTGTTAACAAGAGACCTTTGCCTGGGTATAATTCCTCTTATCTTATATTGATTCATCATAGATCCTTCTTTTCTTGTGAATTTTTTGTTTAGATTATTTTATTGTTTTGGTTTGTTTAAGGTTAATGCATTTGTCTAATTGTCTGGGTAATTCATGTTGATTCATCATAGACCCTTTGGTTTCTTTAAGGTTAATTGTGTTTGGTGGTTATGTTTTTGTGTGGAACCAGAAAACAAGAAATGTGTGAAAAGAAGCAGGCAGATCCAGTGCATCGTCCCATCACAAGGTTTCAATTGTTTTCAAAATTTGATGTTGTGACATGGCTCTTTGTTGTTTCTGAGTGCTGAATATATGTTTATTCAAACTAAGATAATATGTTTTTTCAGCTTTCTTTCAATGTTGTTCATAAATTACTAGGTGACCAAATGAAGGATAAGTGAAAAACTAATGTTTGTTAATATTGATTAATTTATTTTAGGAGGTTTGCTGCTCAAATTGCTTCCCAGCAACAACAATCTTGTGCTGAGGTACCCTTTCTTTGTTTCAATTTCTTTGATGCTGAAATTGTTGCAATGTCATTGACTATTGTTATTATGCTAATGTTTATATGGTGGTTGCTCAATTTGAACAGGATCCTACCAAGTCGAACCCCTCGAATTCGACCAGATTTGAAGACTTAATCCTCATCGATGAGGAACAAAAGTTAACAGCAGATCAACCAGTGCCCATGTCCTTGGAGAAACCAAAACTAGTGCAGGTGGTACTATAAGTCTGTTGTTTTAGTTTCAATTTCATATTATCCCTGAAGTATTTCTTATTTTGAATTTGTGACCAAACCTGCTGTAGGAGGAAATTGAGATGGAGGATATAGTTGAGGAGGAGTCTATTATAAACATCGATAGCAGCGATGTGGATGATCATCTTGCGGTGGTTGAATACATCGAAGATCTTCATGCACACTACAGAAAATTTGAGGTATACCGAAATGCACCTTTTAGGACAGTTAAACACTTGAGGATTTTTGTATTTGAAGTTCATTCCCCAATAAATCACTATGTTTAAAGCATTAGACTTATGTGTTTGAGCTTCGCATATATTGTGTGTTTTTGCATAATCAATTCCTTTTGGTTTGATTCTAAATAATTCATGTGATCTATTGTGAAGTTGTTAGATTTGAATAGTAAAGTTTATTCATTTTCAAGTTATAGTTTATTCATTCTAATAATAACCTTGATCTTCTATATCTTGCAATCATTTTATTAAACTTGAAAATGGAGTTAATTCAGCTCATCCGAATGTGCGACTTGCATGCTTTTGTGTGTCAACTTGATCACTTAACAGTGTTTAAATTTCTTGATTTTACATCATTGAGTTTTTTTCCAATTTCCATTTGTTGTTGAGACTCTTGTTCTGTTTGCTTTCATAACTTGCAAATCTGCAATCAATGACAGAAAGATATAAGTTTGCTAAATCAAAATTTTGAAGTTGTTTGGAAAATCATAGCATAGTCTAAATGATGGATTCATTGTATTGAAAAAGTATATATTAGATCTCATTACCATTTTGATGACTAACATCATTAGTTTCATGCAGAGTTTGAACTGTGTCTCGCCGGATTATATGGCGCAACAATTTGACATTAATGAAAGAATGAGGGCTATACTTGTTGACTGGCTCATTGAGGTATGTATTAAAATGTTTCTACTAAAACCACTATGCCAAAAAGGGTAATAGTTGGCTTCGTGACTCAAACTCGTGCTCGAATATTGATATTCTTGTTTTGAGCTTCTTTCAGGTGCATGATAAATTCAACCTGATGCAAGAGACATTGTTTCTTACAATTAATCTCATAGACAGATTCTTGGCCAAACAAACTGTGATACGAAAGAAGCTTCAGCTGGTTGGTTTGGTTGCCATGCTTTTGGCTTGCAAGTATGAGGAAGTTTCTGTGCCGGTGGTTGGCGATTTAATCCTTATTTCGGATAAAGCTTACACAAGGAAGGATGTTCTGGACATGGTAAATATAACAAACATATCATTTATCTTTTCGCATTTGCAAAATGGAATCAGTTTTGCCATTTTGGCTGAGATTTTCTTTTCAAACATTGCAGGAGAAGTTGATGCTCAACACATTGCAGTTTAACATTTCTGTGCCAACTGCATATGTTTTTATGAGAAGATTCCTGAAGGCAGCTCAAGCCGACAAAAAAGTCGGTACTAGTCTTTGTTAACTTATATACTTTTTCGCAGTCACAAATTCGCAAGAACTCCACACTTACCCTTTAAGTTTTTCTACCTTGGAACAGCTTGAGCTGCTGGCTTTCTTCTTGATAGAGCTCTCTCTTGTGGAATATGATATGCTGAAGTTCCCGGCATCTTTGCTAGCTGCGGCCGCAGTCTACACGGCTCAATGCACTGTCAGTGGCTTCAAACAATGGAACAAGACATGTGAATGGCACACAAACTACTCAGAAGATCAGATATTGTAAGAAAACTTCTTATCTTAGAATTATCAACTATTTTGAGACACTACACTAATACTAATAATATGTTTATCTTATTGGCGAATTTCAGCGAGTGCTCTCGGATGATGGTTGGCTTACACCAGAAGGCCGCGACTGCGAAACTCACTGGTGTGCGTAGGAAGTACAGTTCATCTAACTATAGCTATACTGCAAAATGCGAACCGGCATGTTTTCTTCTGGAGAACCAATTCTAGCAGGACCATGTGTATAGAACATTGGTGACTGGTGAATTGAAATTTATTTTCTGGATTCTGATGAGAAGTTACTTACCTTGTTTTTCATCATTTATTTTTTCTTGTTCTTATGTTCTTAGGTGAACATAATTTAGTACATTTTAAATCTATATTTTCCCTAGTAGTTCTCCATTGAATAAATAATGGAAATGGATGGTACAGATACAATTTTATTCTCCTTTTGCTTATGCCTCTCATTTGGTTTTTTTTTCTTTTATGATCTGAATGATTGAGTTCTTGCTCAATTTTTTTTTCAACTAATTCAAGATGCATCATTAGCATCAGATCATAGAACTTTTAAAACAACCATTTTATGGTACATATTGAGCAAAGAACTCACTAAAGTTGGATATTCTAGCAAATGTTTTTGTGAGGGTTCTTTTTTTCTCAACTTTTCATTTTTTTTTTTAATATCCTTGGTTGACATTTTTCCAATACAAAGATGGAATCTTATTGCAACTTTCCAGGTAAAAATTTTCAAAATTGTAGCTCATAGCTTCACTTTTACTTTTGAACGTTTTTTTGGACTTTAGCTTACTTTTGAAACATGACATTAAGTTCAACGGTCACCTATTGCTGTATGCTAAAATTTCTTTGCCAAAATATCTCAAACATGAAACAAGAAAGAGCAAAGTTTGTGGTGTGAAAAAGAGCTGATCTTGAATATATAAGAAACTCTCTCAAACTCGTATAAATGTACTAATCTCTCTATAACTTATGTTCTTATATATTCATCTACTATAATGGAGATAAATTTAATTGGGCCAAATAAATAATACTAATATAGGTCCGTTTCCGATTGATACTTTTATGCCTTTTATACTTTTTGCTTTATTATACCTACAAAAAAAAAAATTGAAGAAATAAGAAATATTTTATAAAATTTCAGCAAAACTAATATAATTATTACAAACATAATGAAAAACAATTCTTATTGAAGAGTTATCAAAATTCTTTTGTAGCATCTGCAAAGTCACATCAAATGATGTGTTATGCACAATCTTAAAATCAGAACACTAATATGAAAGGGTTGCTTACCATGCTTCATGGTTAAAGATGGATCATGCTCATTTAAGCGCCCAATAACATGTGCTGGTACACCTGCCACAATGCTTTACCAAAGCAAAAGAAAAATCACAAATTTAAAGATAATTTCTATATTACTAGCATAGAGTGACACAAGAAACATGTATTGGAGATTTTTTAAGATTTTTAAAATACTAAACTAAGCTGGGGATGTATATATGGTTTTATTTAGGCCAATGCTTGTAATTCTAAATAGAGACACAAACAACATATTTCTAGAATCAAATACTACTAGAACAGCAATAAAAAAATTCAAACATATTTTTACCTATGGGGAGGAACATCTTTCAAGACAAGAGAACCAGCAACAATCTTAACACCTTCACCAATTCTTATGTTACCAAGTATGATTGCACTTGCCCCAACTAGAACACCTTCTGCTACTTTGGGATGCCTATCACCCCCTTCTTTCCCTGTTTCTCCTAAAGTCACACCCTCCAAAATCAAACATACCATGATATTATGATAATTAATTCAATATGTTCGCAAAATAGTAAATCAATAATCTTTGTTATAATACTAAAGAGACAAAAAAAAAGTCAAAATTTATAATAATTAATAAAAATTAAATAAGACAAATTCTAACCGTTTTTTATTAATTTTTTTGTTACCAAATATTGACTATTGAATTCGTGACGAAAAGAAATAAATAAGGAAACATTACTCACTTGCATCAATGAGACTCTGTTTCCAACAATGGCAGTTTCACCAATAACCACACGTGTTCCATGATCTAATAGAATTTCATCTCCTATTTTTGCAGCTATATTAAATAAAATCATACAACAATAAAATTAACCACATGTCATTAGACTATTCTAGATATCACAGCGTTTCTTTCGCGTGAAAATTAACGGAATTTTTCACTCGACATGATCCAATATCAGAATTCAGAACCTTCGTACCGGGATGTATATCAATGCCGAAAACCTACAGCAGAGAAAATTAAGTGGTTGAATAACAAGCATAACAAACATTAAATGAAACCAGCATTGTAGAATCTACTCTAAGTTTTGAACAAGTTTAAGTAAAGTACGTACCTCACTAACTCTACTTTGCAAAGTTAAAGCCAATACCTTTCGACCCTCGCCCCATAAAGCGTGCGCTACACGGTACACTTGCAAAGAATGGTAACCCTGCAATGAATCAAAGGAGAAAGGTTGAGGGAAGTAGCACAAAATGATAGAACATTTGATGGAAATAAAAAATAAAAAAAAATTTACCTTTGTATTCAAAAGTGTAGAGCAATATGACAAACAAGAAGGACCTCTGTCTTTAAATGCCTGCTTAGAAGGGAAAAAATGTAAACATAAGAAATGAAATGATCAAATTTCGAAAACCGAATCCATTATTGAATTGACAAAATAAAAGTTCAAATATTTAAGGATTTAACTAAAATTTAACCGAATAAAATAAAGTAATATATTTTTATTTATAATATATATATATTTTTAAAAAATAATTCTTTAGCCGCAATTCACTATTTTTTTATTAATTTATTGGGTAAGTGATTGGTTCTCAATTAATTCAGTTAGATCAATCGATTTAGTCTGATTTTTCAGAATTATTATTTTTAAAAATATTTAATAACGAAAAAAAATTAGTCAAAAACATTCTAAACTTATTTTATTTAATATTTATTAATTTTAACAATAATTAATAAATAATTCAAGCTCTTTTTATTTCTCCTTAACATTACTGCTAAAATATATGTATGTTGTCCCTTTGCATGCATACCTTGAGATCTAAACGAATAGATCTTCGGATAGATTCATCATGCATTAGGAGATTGAAAAAGATATCCATTAACTGAGTTGCCAAAAGAGTAGGATTTTGGAGACGATTTGCAAGAACAGATGCTAATGCTTGCTCTAAGCAATCATGTGACAAAATACTTGCATACATGAAGCTACTCAAAATTGGTTCCCTTTCTGCCTGCACATACAATTTAATTACTATATAAATAAATCTAATGTAAGGAATATAAATTATGTTAATTAAAATTTGCTAACGAGTAATTGTATACTACAATGATATATAACATGGCACAATTTTAAAGAAATGTTAATTATATATTTATTATTTTTTTTCCAAAATGCATAAGCATTGATCTATACAAAATATACCATAATTTTTTTTATATTTATTCTAACTTTTATTCCCATGTTTTTTGAGGTACGTCGGTATCACAATTTACAAAATAATAATAAGATTTTGAGTGTAATGTTACATAAATTTGTGAGATGTTACTATATATAACTCAAATTAAAGTATCCAAGCAAAAAATAAATAAAAAAAGGAGGGAAAAAAAAGACACAAGAAGAAATGAAGAAGTTTGATACCTCAAACTTGGCTTCTTCTCTTATATGATCCCAAATGGTTTGAAGAGAAATATCCAAATGGTTATTATGAAAGGCAGAAGAGTGTGATGGGTTTGGAATTCCCATGGCATAAACAGGGAAAACTCTCTCCAAGTGATAAGCAGTTGTTGAAAATGAAGAGTTGTTGTTCTTATTATCATTACTATGGTGTTCATGATCACCATCTTCAACGTGCTGAGGCCTCATTTTTGTGTTGGTTCATTTAACTTGTTACAAGGGAAATAGAATTAAGGAGTTTGAAGTATTTATATATATCTAGTGTGGTTTCATCTGTTGGAACAAGTTCTATATATAAGTACTTAAATTGTTATAACAAGTAAAAATAACTAATTTAGGTTCCAAATTAGAAGGCAACTCTCTAACTAAGCTAGAAAAGAAATCAGATTATAATCCATAGCTATTAGCAACAATGTCAGCAATGAGGTGGTGATTTTTAGGCTCCAAATTAAGTTTCAATGCAGCCAAAGTTTCTCTTTTTTTATATACATTATTTAACGGTGCAATAAGTAGAAAGAAGCATTTAGATCTAAACCAAGCAAATGCATAACTGTTGGTTAATATACCATTTTTTTATTAACATAACATTCCGTAATTAGATTTCAACGAGTTATTATAACTCAAATCTCTTCATACTCATTTAAGAGGTCACGAAATTAGTAAAAAATATGTAAAATTATAAAAAAATATTACGTAATTAAATATACATATAAAAATATAAATAATACAATAAAAAACTATTATATAATTAAATATATATATATAATTATATTATATTAAAAATATATTAAAATTAAATTTTACTAGTCATTTGGATAAATACTTTATTAGCAACTAATTTTTAAAAGATACATGTTCATACCCTGGCCCAATGCAAAGGCCCAGGTCCAACTAAAAGGCCTAACCTGAAGGATTAGAGCCTAGCTAAGTACCGACCTTAACATAAGAAGTCGGTATCAACCACGACTTGGTCTGAAGAAGTCGGATATGAGATTAAACTGGCAGATAAATACTCAAATGAGTAACCGCCCCTAAAATCTCTCTAACCGCTTCATAAAGCCATATCTTAACCTCCCCAAGATAATAGGGACGGTTAGCACCCTAAAGATACGGCACTACTCCAACGGTGGTTATTCGCTCACCACTATAAATACACTGACACCCCTCAGGTATCCCTAAGTCCAATACTCTCTAGACCTGCTCACACTCTTGCTAACTTAGGCATCGGAGTGTCTTTGCAGGTACCACCCCCAATTCACTCGCGAGTGCAAGTCGGACGGAGCCTCCCGAGTTGCAGATCCACCCGGAGTTCTCTTCCTTCACACACTTGGGCCGCCAAACGCCATCCGTCGTATTAATCTCCGGTTACCTACCGTAACATTGGCGCCGTTGCCGGGGACCCGAGAGATCATCCATCGATGGCGGATAGATCCCGCGAAGAAGGCCATGCAGAAACAGATTCTGAACAAGAGAATCTAGACATGGGTAATGACAATGAAGACATGGCCCAACAGCAAGATAACGACCAACACAGAGAGGGTACCTCCGGAGTGAAGAATCCGAAGGTAAATTCCTCAGATGGACGCGAGTCGGAAAAGGGTGGACCATCCCACATAACTGAATTAATGGGATTAGTCCATAGCCGCCTGGAACAATTAGAGCAAGAGCGGGAGAAACAGAAGGAAACCGAAAGGTACCTTAAAGAGGAGATGGAACGGCGAAAAGAGTTAGAAAGAAAACTCTTACAGCTAGAGTCCTCCTTCAAGAACTCCCGCGATGAGCAAGAAGACCAACTCCCGGGCGGAGAAGATCCTTTCAGCGAGGACATAATGAGGGCAAAAGTTCCAAGGAACTTTAAAAGC
>NC_029772.3:11225599-11228867 GCF_000817695.3 Arachis duranensis | reverse complement strand
GCCCTAGTAGACCAAGGAAGCTCGGCGGACATCCTCTTCAAACCTGCTTTTGACAAGCTTGGGTTAGATGAGAAAGAATTGAGAGCCTACCCCGACACCCTATATGGATTAGGGAACACGCCAATAAAACCACTGGGATTTTTACCCCTTCACACCACTTTTGGAAGAGGGAAAAAATCAAGGACTCTAAGCATAGACTTTATAGTCATCGATGAAGGGTCAGCCTACAATGCCTTAATTGGCAGGACTACCCTTAATCGTCTTGGAGCAGTGGTATCCACTCCCCACCTTTGCATGAAATTCCCGACTCCTGGAGGAATAGCAACGGTAAGGGGAGATCAAAAATTGGCAAGGAAGTGCTACAACGAAAGCCTAAATCTGAGAGGAAAGGGCAAAGAAGTCCACACCATAGAGCTAGGCGGCACAAGGACCAGAGAAGAGTTGCGACCCCAGCCGGGAGGAAAAACCGAAGAGATACAAGTCGGCGAGGAGGAAGGAAAAAACACTTTCATAGGAGCCAACCTAGGGGAAACCCTAAAACAAAGGTTGGGGGAGCTCCTAAGAGCTAATTCCAACCTCTTCGCATGGAAGGCTTCCGACATGCCCGGGATTGATCCCGAGCTCATGTCCCACAGGCTCTCGGTTTACCCAGGGTCCCGACCTGTACAGCAAAGAAGACGCAAGCTCGGCCCAGAGCGAGCCTCAATGGTAGAAGAGCAAGTACAGGCACTTCTGGAAGCCGGCTTTATTAGGGAGGTCAAATACCCAACGTGGCTAGCCAACGTAGTGCTAGTCAAGAAACAGAATGGTAAATGGAGAATGTGCGTCGACTATACCGACTTGAATAAGGCATGTCCTAAGGACCCTTATCCCCTACCGAGTATTGATACCCTGGTGGACTCCAGCTCGGGGTACCAATACTTATCATTCATGGACGCCTACTCGGGATATAACCAAATCCCGATGTATGAACCCGACCAGGAGAAAACATCATTCATCACACCCAAAGCCAACTATTGCTACGTGGTCATGCCATTCGGACTAAAGAATGCAGGAGCCACGTATCAAAGGCTGATGAACAAAGTGTTTTCCCCCCATTTAGGGAGCTTAATGGAGGTATACGTCGACGACATGTTAAAAAAAACCAAGCAAGAAGTCGACCTCCTAACCGACCTCTCACAAGTCTTCAACACTATAAGGTTGCATGGGATGAGACTAAATCCCGCAAAATGCGCCTTCGCGGTGGAAGCAGGAAAATTTCTAGGTTTCATGCTAACACAAAGAGGGATTGAGGCCAATCCCGACAAATGCAGAGCCATCCTAGAAATGAAAAGCCCGACTTGTTTGAGAGAAGTTCAGCAGCTCAATGGCCGACTTGCAGCCCTCTCCAGATTTTTGGCGGGATCGGCACTGAAATCCCTTCCACTATTCTCTTTATTGAGGAAGGGATGCCAATTTGAATGGACTTCGGAATGCGAGGAGGCGTTCCAAGAGTTCAAAAGATTCCTAAGTCAACCTCCTATCTTAACCCGACCAATACCGGGAAAAGACCTCGTCCTGTACCTATCCGTGGCAAACAGGGCTGTCTCATCAGCCCTGATTAGAGAAGACGAGGTCGGACAACACCCGGTCTACTTCATCAGTAAGGTCCTACAAGGCCCTGAACTAAGGTACCACAAACTAGAAAAGTTTGCCTACTCCTTAGTGATAGCCTCACGAAGGCAAATTTCTGCTACGTGGTCATGCCATTTGGATTAAAAAATGCAGGGGCCACATACCAAAGGCTGATGAACAAGGTGTTCGCCCCCCACCTTGGGAGCTTAATGGAAGTCTACGTAGACGACATGCTAGTGAAAACTAAGGAAGAAGCTGATCTCTTGACAGACCTCTCGCAAGTCTTCGACACCAAAAGGTTGCACGGGATGAGGCTAAATCCCGCAAAGTGTACCTTCGCAGTGGAGGCCGAAAAATTCCTAGGGTTTATGCTGACGCAAAGAGGAATTGAAGTCAATCCCGATAAGTGTCAAGCTATACTGGAAATGAAGAGCCTGACTTGCTTAAGGGAGGTTCAACAACTAAATGGACGATTTGCAGCCCTCTCCAGGTTCTTGGCAGGATCAGCATTAAAATCCCTTCCACTGTTCTCTTTATTAAGAAAGGGATGCCAGTTTGAATGGACTCCAGAATGCAAAAAAGCGTTCTAGGAGTTCAAAAGGTTCTTGAGCCAACCTCCAATCCTGACCCGACCTCTAGTTGGGGAAGATCTTGTCCTATATCTGTCCGTAGTAGACAAAGCTGTTGCATCAGCCCTGATAAGGGAGGACGAGGTCGGACAACATCCAGTATACTTCATCAGCAAAGTTCTACAAGGCCTCGAACTAAGGTACCACAAATTAGAGAAATTTGCTTACTCCTTAGTAATAGCCTCACGGAGGTTACGACCTTACTTTCAAGCTCATACGATAAGAGTCCGAATGAACTAACCCATGAAGCAAATCCTCCAAAAGACGGATGTTGCAGGGAGAATGGTTCAATGGGCGATAGAGCTCTCCGAGTTCGATTTGAGATACGAAACTCGGACTGCAATTAAAGCCCAGTGCCTCGCCGACTTCATTGCAGAATACGCAGGTGAACAAGAGGAAAAACCGACTACATGGGAACTCTATGTAGACGGATCCCCCAACAAGACGGGGAGCGGCGCAGGCATAATATTGATAGATGGAAAAGGGACCCAGATAGAGGTCTCCTTAAAATTTGAATTTCCGGCTTCAAATAATCAGGCAGAATATGAAGCCTTGATTGCCGGATTAAAGTTAGCAGAAGAAGTTGGCGCTACAAAGGTGATGGTCTACAGCGACTCACAAGTGGTGACTTCCCAAATAAGTGGAGAGTATCAGGCGAAGGACCCCAATATGAAGAGATACTTGGTGAAAACCTTGGAGCACCTTGGGCGCTTTGCGGAAATCGAGGTTAAACACATAACTCGGGATCTAAATAGCAGAGCAGATGCCCTATCCAAGTTAGCAAGTACCAAACCAGGAGGAAACAATAGAAGCCTGATCCAAGAAACTCTCCAAAAGCCCTCGGTGTCAAAAACAGAAGATGAACAAGAGGTACTTGAAGTGGTCGGATTAAACCTCGGATGGATGAATCCCTTAGTCGAATACCTGAAATTCGACATCCTCCCCAAGGAGGAGAAAGAAGCTAAAAGGATCCGAAGAGAAGCACAACATTATACCTTGGTGAGAAATGTCCTTTACAGAAGAGG
>NC_029772.3:11222087-11225570 GCF_000817695.3 Arachis duranensis | reverse complement strand
TACAGGGGCACAAAGAGGAGCTCGACTTGCTCCCCGAGGTCCGAGAAGGTGCCCAAATAAGAGAAGCGGCATTAAAGCAAAGGATGACTACCAGATACAACAAGAAAGTCATTCGAAGAACATTTGCCTTGGATGACCTGGTCCTCATCAGAAACGACATTGGAGTCAACAAATCAGGAGAAGGAAAGCTCGCCGCAAACTGGAAGGGACTATACAAAATCAAGGAAGTGTTAGGGAAAGGTTATTATAAGGTAACCGACCTGAATGGCACTGAGCTACCAAGGTCGTGGCATGCTTGTAATATGAAAAGGTACTACAGTTAAAAGCGAACTCTACTCCCTGATGTACTATTTTCCCAGCTTCATGATTTTTTCCCAAAAAAGGGTTTTTTCTGGAGAAGGGTTTTTAACGAGGCATCATAGTAGAGGCTAAGGGAAAAAAGGCTATTAAAAACCCTTAGTAGCAAGAAGGTACCTCCCCAATCAATAAAGATCTTTTTCATTTACAATATCTCTTTTAATATCCTCCTTTATTTTTTAGTTTTTCTACGAAACGCGCCGACTTAAGCTCGACAAAACGTGAAAATCCCATGAACCGACCCAGATGGTCGTCAGGATAAAACGACGAGGTACAAGTCGGCGTAAAGAGGTTATATAAGCCGATCGTAAACAACTCGGAAACAACTCGGCTCGTAAGTCGAAACAAGACTCCGAGTAGAAAAGCTTGAAAATACTTCAACTCAGAAGTCGGAGTGAAAAACCGAGCAGAATAAAGCGCATCGCAAAAATAACCTAAGTCATGAGAACCCAATAAAACATGGTTGGGTGTAAGGAATAACAAAAAGAGATTGAAAAACTTAGGAAAAAGTTTAAAGGCTCCCAAAAAGTGGCAAAGTTGAGTATAAAGGATACCGAAAAGAGATTGAAAAACCTAGGATCGAAGGTTGCGTAAAAAGCCCTCAAGCCAAAGGGCTCGAAAAAGCAAGACAAGCCAAGAAAAAGGTTTTCAGGAAAAAGATCAAAAGGGGTTCTTCGAAATATCAAAAATAGAAAAGCATGCGCGCACAAGGTAACTAAAACCCTTATCCAAAAAAGGGCACAGATCATAATATTTTGTTTACGGCCTTAAAAGGCCAAAAAGAAATTGTTCACAACCACCAACAGATAAATAAAAGTTTAAAAAAGGGGGACCCACAGGCCGGGCCCCCATATAGCCATAAAAAATAATAAGAGTCATTTCTTCAAGGGAGTAGAGGAATCACCACCGCCAGACTCGGGAGGAGCACCACCAGGACCCGGAGGAGGAGCCGTAGAGGAAGTCGGATGAGCAGCTGAAGAACTCGGAGCATCTCGGGAATGAGGAGGAGACTCAATAATCCTCTGTCCCCGAGTCTTCAGGTCTGACTCGGAAACGACCTCGGGGACAGGAGGATCAACGATGGCGCCATCAATAACTACTTTGTCAGGATGTAGTGGAGAAAGATCCAAGTCGGAGCTATAACCTTGACCTGCTCCAAGAAAATTCTCCAAGACTCCTCGGCGCCCTCGGCGATAGAGTCCTCCAACTCAGCATAAGCATTCCGAGAGTTCAGCAAATCCTTCCTCACAGCCACAATATCCCGGAATAGACTTTGGTAACTCTCCTGGGCTGTCTTCCTCAAATTCGCCTCTAAGGTAAGTTGGGCCTGCAGCTGGCTTTCCTTCTCCCGAAGGCTATCCCTCTCCTCCCTCAACTTATCCCTCTCCTCCTTCAACTCCCTCTCATGTTTTTCAAACATAAGAAGCCTCTCCTCCAACTCCTCAACCTTCGAGGAAGTCCCCAAGGAGCTGAGGGGAGTCTTCTCAAAAATGTCCAAAAGTTTGCCACAAACTCCCGCCGCCCTAAAACTCTCCTCGGCCAGAGCGGTGAGGTGGTTCCGAACAGAAACATCATCCATATTTATTAAAGGATAGATATTCTTTCGGACGAATGCAAGAGCATCCGCCTTAACCCCACCATCCCAAGAAGGGCCAGACTCTGAAGTCTTGCGCTTCTTCTTCTCTGGCTCGGAGAGAAGTTGGGCAGAAGGGAGTGGTCGGGACAAACTTGAGGAAGAGATTATAATAGGCTGAGAGGGAGTACCCACAGTCCTAGGAGGAGGAGGAGGAGGAGGGGAGGGGATTGCCTTGGCACCACCAGACCTAGCCCGGGACTTTGCTTTAGCCTCCTGCACCCTTTGGTAAGACTCCTGAGCATTCCTTTTTGCCATATCTACAAAAGAAACAACCAAGTTACAAGTCGGTAAAATACAAGTCGGCAGAAACAACTCGGAAATAAGAAATGCATGCACTACCTATGCAAGATTGAACAAAAGTCGGCGTCCCCTGAAGGATCTTCCTCGTATCCAAGTATGGGGCCCTCCCCCACGCTTCTCGGAAAAACCCCACAATGGCCGCCTCCTCCTCGTCTAGGTCATCCAGACCATACTTTTCGGGAGAGGAGGCCGCCAGCCAATAAAAGGGGAAGCGAGGGGAAGAGTGCTCATCAAGGAAAAAGGGGTGGTGACCCTCTACGGCTTGAACTTTGAAAAAGAAGTTTTTGAAGTCATGAAAAGATTCGTCGAAAAGGGTAAAAATCCTCCGACCTTGTATGGCTCGGAAGGATACCCATTGTTGTTTGTTGTTTATCCCACTAAAGGGCTTAGTCATATGAAAGAGAAAGAAAAAAATCCTCAAAGAGGTCGGGAAGTCCAGAGCATGGCTAATAAACTGATAGATCTTCAAAAAACCCCAAGAGTTGGGGTGAAGTTGAGTAGGGACAACTCTACAGTGTTGCAAAACAGATATCTCGAAATCCGAGAAAGGAAGAAAAACACCCAAGCGGGTGATCATGCATTCATACATAAAGAAAAAATGAGGGGCCGCCTCATTTTCTCTCCCAAAACAGACCCGGTCTTCAGGACCCGGGATTATCAGTTCATATTTTGGCTCGTCCTCCTCCGAAGTACAGAGCCTGTGATGAGTACGAAGATGAGTGATGAACTCAGCATCGACCAACGGTTCCTCCCCAAGGACCGTAACATCTACCCACTGAGAAAGGACGTCTACGGAAGCCATTTTTTATAAAGAAAAGTGGCAGAGACCTACAAAAGGGAAAAAGAAAAGGAAAAATCAAAAAACACGGCCCCTAAAGAGGAGAGATACGAAGCTAGAATCTATAGGTCAACCTATCCACTCACAAGACATGCAAACATAAAGCATGATATGGAAGAAACAAAACTAACCTTTATCCGAGAAATGAAGGTTGGAGAAGAACAGAAATCTTCGAACGCAAGAATGTAACGCGAACAAGGAAGGAAGAAATTTGAAAGATTGCAGAAACGGAAAAATGAAAGAGAGGGAAAGTATTTATAAATACGCTAAGGGGCATAATGGTAAAAACGGAGCAGTCATTAGTGAGGTTGCACCGTTACCAAAGCCCTTAACACTTCCCCAACGGACACGA
>NC_029772.3:11221050-11221406 GCF_000817695.3 Arachis duranensis | reverse complement strand
TAAATATTTTACAAAATTTAAGTATTTCTTAACTTTAATCTATATAAAAATTTTCTTAAAATTTTTACTTAATTAAACATCAAAATTTTTTATAAATACCATTCGAATCTTTTCAAAAAATTCGGGCAGCTTCACTTTTTCGGAGAAGACATCGAAGCACCTTACCTAAAGAAATTTAAACCTCATTTTCAGACCTAAATTACATTTATTTTAGTTTTTCAGACAATTCCAAAATAATAATTATTTTAATTAATGTAATATTATGTAATTAAAAAATATATAAAAGTATATTAAAATTAAATTTTACTAGTCGCTTGGATAAATAATTTATTAGAAACTAATTTTAAAAAAAATAC
>NC_029772.3:11202336-11221012 GCF_000817695.3 Arachis duranensis | reverse complement strand
AAATTGGTTACCACCATCACTAGGATTTCGCTCCTTCCACTGATCTCCCCTAGTTATCGTTACAGACTTTTCATTCCTTTCTCCTTTCTCTCTTTTCGCATGGCTTCCTTCTCCCTCCCACACTAACCGTAGCTAACTTATTCCTCCATACAAACGCACTTTTCATAACCGTCAACCCAACCGAAAATGACAACCGCAAGATCCATCATCCCACTCCTCAACCGCCTCATCTCCAGATCTCAACCGTCCAGATCCGTAACCTACATGCACCGTCCCGGCGATGGCTCCCCTCGCCCGGTAACCCTCATACCGGGAGACGGCGTCGGGCCTCTGGTCACCGACGCCGTGGAACAGGTCATGGAGGCCATGCACGCTCCGGTGTACTTCGAGAAATTCGAAGTGCACGGGACCATGAAGAAGTTTCCAGAAGAGGTTCTGGATTCGATTCGAAAGAACAAGGTGTGCATCAAGGGAGGTCTGGCCACGCCGATGGGCGGTGGCGTGAACTCCCTGAACGTGTATCTAAGGAAGGAGCTTGATCTCTACGCTTCGTTGGTGAATTGCTTCAATATGAGAGGGTTGCCGACGAGGCATGAAAATGTGGACATTGTTGTGATTAGAGAGAACACTGAAGGTGAATATGCTGGCCTTGAACATGAGGTTGTGCCTGGTGTTGTTGAAAGTCTTAAGGTAAAATTCTCTTAACCCTAATTTGATTCTTTGTAGTTGAGAAATTACGTTCTGATTCGATCATTTTTATGTAAAAATAATAGTTAAAAATAATTAGATTAGATACTAATTTAGCGGACATATTAAATTATCTAACAATTCTTATTTATTGACCATACATAAAGATAACTAGATAACTGTATGTAAATTTCTATTTTTTTAAGTGGATGTATGTGTGTGTGTGTGTGTGTTTACGAATGGTATGATGAAGGTGATAACGAAGTTCTGTTCGGAGAGAATAGCATCATATGCATTCGAGTATGCGTATCTGAACAACAGAAAGAAGGTGACAGCGGTGCACAAAGCAAACATAATGAAGCTAGCAGATGGTCTGTTCTTGGAAGCATGCAGAGAGGTTGCACAAAAGTATCCTGCAATCCAATACAATGAAATCATTGTTGATAATTGTTGCATGCAGCTTGTTTCAAAGCCTGAGCAGTTTGATGTCATGGTACATTAAATAATAAACTTTTATTTAATATGTAACTTATAGAGTTTATCATGAAGCTATTTAATTTCCACATTATTTGTAGGTGACTCCCAATCTTTATGGAAATCTAGTTGCAAATACTGCAGCAGGCATTTGTGGAGGCACAGGAGTCATGCCTGGAGGTATATGTAGTTTACAAGGATTATATATATATATAATGCAAAATTTTGTTACATTACTAAACCTCAAAGGGGAAATTCAATATTTAGGCATTGTATTAAAGCACAACTTAGCACAAACCAATAAATAAATAAATAAATAAAATGTTTGCTCACATTTTTTTAAAGAGATACATTTTAGAGAACATCTCTATCTCATTTTTTAGTTAAGCATCTCTGTAGTATTTCTCTTTTTTAGTTAACTTGTAATGGTAGTTAGCGGGAAATGGATCTTCTCCATTTTTTTTATTTGAAGAATAAAATGTGTTCTCTCACCTTTAATTCTATAAGTGGGATCAGAAATTAATAAGAGAGAACAATGAATAGTGAGATCAAATATTGGACACTATCTAATTTTTTTTCCATCCAATTTTTTTTCATTGAAAAAGATTGACTCCCTATTTTGTCTTTTAAATTAAACATATTTAAATTTTGAGTTAAATTGACTGAATTTGATTAATTCAAAAAAAAACGGATTAAACGGACTAGTTTACGAGTTAAATAGGTAATTTGTAATTTTTTTGTATTTTTCAAAAAAATTAATATTTTTGGCTAATATTTTTTTTATTTGATTCTGAATATTTGGTCTATCAACTAAAAAAATATTATTTGTTTAAAATTTTTGACCTATTTTTTATCAAAATATTTTTTAAAAAATAAAATAAAAAAATAAATGAGTTAATCCATTTAATCTATTAGATTATTCATAAATAGTTCAAGTTGAAAATTATAGTCCATAAATAAAACAAATTTAAACCAACTGACCCATTTAACAGTATGAGCCCCCTAGATTGTACTTGATGAATGTAGTTACTAGTTAGTTGTCCCCCTATATTGTACTTGATGAATCAATATAGTTAGTTGTAGTGTTCATTTTAATTAACATTTAATTTAACTAGTGTGGGTCTCTCTGATTCATAGGTTGATTTTTACTAAAATGTTTGGAATCATAGTTTGGGAATCAAGGATGTCTTAGTTTGTTAAATAAGATAACTTTGTGTTATTGTTTGTCTAGCATTATTACTCAATTTTTATTATTCTCCAAACAGAATTAAAGAAAAAAAGAATCGCTTTAACATTTTTCTTGTGGTAGGTAATGTTGGTGCTGAACATGCTGTGTTTGAGCAAGGAGCTTCAGCTGGAAATGTTGGAAAGGATTCAATTGTTGCACAAAAAACAGCAAACCCAGTTGCACTTCTTCTCTCTTCTGCAATGATGCTTAGGCATCTTCAGTTTCCTGCATTTGCTGACAGATTAGAAACTGCTGTTCAAAAAGTCATTCTTCAAGCAAAAGTCAGAACAAAGGATCTTGGAGGATCAAGTACCACCCAAGAGGTTGTTGATGCAGTAATAGATGCTTTAGATTAATTCTAAAATTATTTGCTTTTTTTCTTTTTACCAAAAAAAAAGGTGTTAGCCTAAAATTTTTTAAAATAAATGTCGTTTTCAATTTTTTTATTACGTTGAAAAATTAATCCAATTTTTGAAGTAGTTGGATATTTTTCAACGTCAAAGAAAATGACATTTATGTTTAAGGTGAAAAAATATTTTAGTTTTTGTTTCTTACTAATTCTTTTTTCTACATTATTTTTTTTGTCGCCTCACAAAATTGAAGATAGCAAATTTTAATCCCTACAATAAAAATGTTTGTGCAAATGCAACACAGAAAGTCAGAAAATGATGTATTGGATACTCTTTTATGATCCTTGAAGATTTTATAGAAAAGAAATTATTACTATTTATTTCCAAGTTCTAACTTCTATAATTAACCATTATTATTTGTTGATTATTATGGTTCATTTAGTGTTTATGGTTCTACTTAATCATGCATATAGTCGTGCCTTGTGCAATATAATGTGAAAAATGAATTCTAATTAATATAATTAAGGAAAAGTATGAGGAGCTAATGCAATATTTATACAATGTATATAATGAAGGTTTATAGAGTATTAGAGATATAATCATTAGTGTTGTCTTTTTTCATCAGCTAAAACTTTTGGAATGAGTGATATCATGACATGATATTAGAGTACTAGATCCGAAAGATCAAGAATTCGATCTTTGGTGAACCCAAAATCAATTTAAACTTTTGAAAAGATGTTTATTATCCTTATTATCCCTAGTACTCAGATTGTACACATTGTATAAATAGTCCATTGTCTCTCTAACGTGACTTATTAATTAATTAACTAATTAAGAACTAATTAGCCAACTTTAGGAAGCTATGGACAACTCTCAAATCTCAAGCATAGTGTGCAATGAGTAATTACTAATTACTATGTTTCATATATAGGGTGGCTTGTGGGGAATGGGCACCTTCTAGCTAGTCCATTTGTTAGTTGATTTTTTTTTTTTCGGTGTCTATTATTTATGTTAGTTGATTGAATTGTATTAAATCCCTTGATAAGACGTATTTTCAAGTAAAACTTTTTTTGGTAACCGAATACAAGGTTTATACAAGTTGATAACGATATTTAAGGGTTTCTTTCTTTTTTTTTTCCCCCTTTGCTCGACAATTATATTATAAGTTAAGAAAGTTAAATGGTTGGATGAGTTAGATTTGGTTACATAGGTTAAAAAATTTTCAGAGCAAAACCCACCAACAAAAGATAAATCTACCTAATTAATTCAACTACTACCAACAATAATATAATACAAAGTGTAAAATTTGACCATTTATTCATCTTCTACATGGGAAAAAAAAAGATCAGAAGAGCTCTCCTTATAGTTGTTATCCTTATTTAGGGTGGACAATTTATTGGATTGTGGATATACTCGGACGGATTCAGAAATGATATTATTGGGGGCAATAATATATATAATATTAAAATTTATGTAAAAAAATTATATAATATAAGATGTATTACAAAAATATATCGACAGAAAATATATTTTAAAATAAAAAATATATGTGTATACTTTTTACTAACGAAGTGGTCGATTCTTCGTATCATAAAATTCACTGATAATGGAATTTGTGTCAAATTTGTCAGTAATTTTCTTTTCAATATAATTAAAAGACAATTAGCAAAAAATTCATCTTTTATTTTGTTTCTAAGTTATTTTTCACAATATTCATAGTTGAAACTTGAAAAAAATCTCTTAATTATAGCAGTTGAACAGAGAAAATTAATATCAAATGAATAAAAAAAGACCGCCACAAGAAAAAAAAAGAATTCACTTTATGAGATTCAAAAATTTTTATTTAATTAAAAAATATTAGTAATAATATCTTTTTCAAATTTTTTTAATATTGTTACTTATTTTTTAGATATTAAAAATTATTAATATTTAAATTAGATTAGACTTTTATTTATACTAGACTAAATACTAAATAAATTTTTTTAAAAAAATTAAATTATATACATAATAACTTATTACTATTAAAAAAAGTTGGGGGGTCGAGGTCACCACTCGCTCCTTATGTCCGTCCTTGGTCATGAGTAATTTGATATGTATGTTTTGAAGCAAGTTGTCGTATATTATTTTTTCTAGACATATCTAAATATTATTACGTATTAATGTGTCTAATTTTATTTTATATTTTATAATATTTTAAAATTTATATATCATCTTATCTGGTATTATATCTTATCTCATATTGTATTATATTCTGTATTTATTTGTACATTATAGCCATGGACACATTTAAGGAATTGGTTAAATGTCATTTTTGATGAGTCATGTTGTCTACCCACAATAGGTGTGTTGGAGTGTGTTACGTTATTTCCAAATTAGTGTCAGAGAAACAAATTTGTTTTCATAGTTAAAAATATAATTCACTCATATTTTGAAGCGAATTTTTGTAAATTTATTTAAAAATAATATTTTTTATTTTTTAAAATTAGTAACTTTATGCTAAATGTTTTTTTATAATTTTCTTATGCCAATGGCAATTAATTAAAAAATAATAAAAATATTAGAGATCAAACTTCAAATAATATTTTTAAAAAAATGGACTGAATATATAAATTATTTATTAGTTATTAAAAGATAGTGCATTTTTTTAAACTGGTACAATTTTAATTAGAAAACTAATATACCATTTTTTTAAAAAGTTATTTTATCAAAAGAATTAAACTATTTAAGAGATAAAAAAATAATAATTTTTAACAATTTTGATTACAAAATTAATATACTATTTTTTAAAAAGCTATTTTATCAAAAGAATTAAACTATTTAAGAGACAAAAAATAATAATTTATTCTCAATTAAATTTTGATACAATTACATGGATGGTTGATTTTTATACCCTTAGAAGACAAGGGAGGAAGCAATTTTAAATGCACTTTAATTTTCCAACTGCTTGATGGTTATCCCATATATATAAAATAAAATAATTCATAAAAACATATCACTAACCCAATAAAGTGAAACAGAGCTAGGCTTGTGTGGTGTACTACTAAAAAACCTTATGGATTTTGCAACATTAAGATCTATGAATGGTGGTGGTGGTGGCTTGATTTGTGCCTTCAATTTTTCCAATGGGGTAAGCAATACTTTTCCAAGATCTTCTTGTTTTCTTCACCAACATATGAACCATAAAAGGTTCATCATGATGAAGTTGTGTAATAATGTTATTCTAAGGCACTATTATTATTCCAATAGTAGAAAAACACAAATAATATTTTCAGCTCATAGTTCCCTTAACAATAATTCCCATTATCCAAATGATGATGATGATCAAGGATCATCGATGGAGGGTGTTGTTTTTTGTGATGCAAATTCTTCTCCTTTGACTCCAATAAGTTTTTTGGAGAGAGCAGCAAGGTTTTGTGGAGAAAGAACATCACTTGTTTATGGTTCTTTGGAGTATAAATGGAGTGACACATATCAAAGGTGTTTGAAACTTGCTTCTTCTCTCACTCAGCTAGGGATCTCACCTGGTGATGTAGTAAGTCTTCTCCTTTAATTTATGTCTTTTTAATTTATTATTTATTTAGTATTATGAATTTAATTTTGATGCGTTGTGAGTGAAAAATTATTTTACACGTACATAAAAATAATTATTTTTTATATTGACTGCGTGAATAATAATTCAAGAATTGTGATTGTACGATTGTGTAAAATATTTTATACTGTCAGTATATGAAAATTAAACTCTTACTACTATATATCATATAAATTCTTAATGTCTAAAATAATTATTATTCTTATAGCATAAGGTGATACTTAAGCTTATGTTTGATAAATATAAAGATATACAGACAGAAAAAAATTAAAAAAATCCTATCTTTTTATCATTCACATGAATGACGATCTACCTTCTTTTAATATTATTTCTGAGGAATAAAAATTTCTGTATTTCTGTCTATTGTTATGTCTAGTTGTCTACCGTTTTGGAATATAAAACATCTACACATTTCTATCTTTCAGCCATAATTTTTTGTTTTTCCAGTATTTTACTCTTTCTAATATATTTTTATCTTTACATTTTTATTTTTATATTTGTATTTTGTCACAGGACAGAAACCAAACGAAACTAATTAAGGATTAAATTGAGCATTAATATTTTGGTTTTAATATGTGAAGATATTTTTTTATAAAAAATATTATAATTAAAAACGGTTAGATAATTTAATATATTTGAATAAATTTCTTAACACAATATACATTCACATCCTAATTATCATTTTCACATAAAATTATTATTTATAACTATTTTTATTTTAGAAAGATCTTTCACTAAACGTGTCAAACGGTTAATTCACCCCAAATTATATATTAAATATATACATGCTCTAAAATAAAAGTCTAACCCATTTAAGAAAAAATCGTGAGTTAAACGGCTAGTCCATTTTTTTTTTCTAAATAGAAAAGTTGTAAATTTTTAATTAAAAGCAAGAAAATCAATCTTGATGAATTATTTAAAATAATTAATTTGAGTAAGTTCGTGGCCATTATTATATCTTATCTTTCATGTTCAGATTGCATTACCTATTCTTTCCATTATTTTATGTGCGACAAACTATGTGCTAGTGGGTATTTTTTAATCCTCATGTTATTAATGTTTTGTATTTAGGTGATGAATTAGCTTAATATATGTAAGTGGATTTAAGTGGCCAAGGTATTAGATATGGCTGATACTGTAAGGTTTTATTTTTAGATAATATGCTAAATTCATAAACTCAAAACACTAAATTTTTAAAGTGGTATTTTAAATTTATAATTTTTTATTATTTTAGTCTTTTAAAATTAAAATTATTTATATTAATTTTTGAGATTTAATTTTGGACATCAAATTAGTCTTTAAACTCTTTTTAGTACTAAATTAAGTAAACTAAATGTTGAATTTGGACACATAATAAAATGTCGTTTCGTTTTGCTACTTAAACATGACCAAAAAAAAAAAAGAGTATATATGATGTATAAATCATTATATTTTTATTCATTTTTTAAAACAATCTTATTTTTGTCTTATTTAAAATTTAAAATAAAAAATAATATTTAGCTATGTGTCTAACATAATAAGTAAGAGTTATTAAACTAATTCAACACTCCGATTATTGACTCAAATTAGAAAGAATTTAGAGATGAATATAGTGTCTAAAACTGAATCTCAAAAATTAGTATAGTAAATTTTAAATTTGAAATACTGAAATGATAAAAGTAGTGAATATTAGAGATTTAGTCTAAACTCAAATCTTATTCTTATTGGCTATATGCACATTGTTTGAATTGAAATTTCGAGATTTGGATAAGTATGGATAGATAACAACAATATTCAATAATATAAATAATGAGATTAAAAAAATAAATTAATTTTAAATTTAATTAGTGATATGAATAATTAATATCTAATAATAATTAAAATTAAAATTCATTGTTTATATTATTTAAAAAAATTATTGGTTATTTAATAGGAAATAAATCTTCTCAATTTTTTTAATAATTAAAAAATAAAGTGTGATTTTATACCATTAATTTTATAAGTAGAATAAAAAATAAATATAAAAAAACAATAAAAAATTTAAAATCACGCTTTAGCTCTCAATTTTTTTAAGAATTAGCATAATCCTTTTGATTTGGCCCTCTCTCTTATCTATATTATCTATACATAACATGCAACACGTGGCTTCATTGATTTCCTTATCTCACTACCAAACAAATCATTGGAAAAAAAAGTGATCATAATTGTGATGAGTTACTAGCTAGGTCTTACTTTGATGATTCTACTCAGAAACCGATAAACTCATCACTTTCACTATGTTTTCATTGTCACATGACACGTTAAAACACTGTTAAAGAGTGTCAAGTGTCAACTATACTAGTTATCCACAACCATGAACCAACTTTTCAAGAACATGCATTGGACAAGTTCTCTTAGGAATTCAAGAGCGACCCTTTTCATTTCATCGCATAAATCACTTAAATTTTGCAACTTTTCCAAAGATCATAAGGATCAAGGATCATGGGAATCAATGGAGGGTCTATTCCACTGTTCTGCAAATCTTGTTCCTCTGACTCCATTAAGGTTCTTGGAGAGAGCAGCAAGGTTTTGCAGAGAGAGAACATCACTTGTTTATGGTTCTTTGGAGTATAAATGGGGTGAGACACATCAAAGGTGTTTGAAACTTGCTTCTTCTCTCTCTCAGTTGGGGATTTCCCGTGGTGATGTTGTGAGTTTTGTTTATTACTTTTGTCACTTTGTTTACTTTGATAACTTCTCAGTATATTAGAGTTAGAAGCTGTTTCTGCTTCTGATTTTGTTGTGAAAGTCCTGAAAAGTTGTATCTGTTTCATCCACAGTTTAATATTTTAGGTTTTGGTAATTGATTAACTATTAAGTCAAAGTTTAATAAATAGCATTTAGAGGCCTGAGACTTCTATAATCATCTTGATATTTTTGGATTTAGATGTTAGGAGATTTATATAAAACTGGTTTAATGCAGATATTATTTATTATGATATGCCTAGTGGCTGTTATTGCTGTTGAATCTTGTACTAAGAAAAATATTAGGAAGCATCCTTAAACTCTTTAAGGTGAATGGATTCAATCATTGATGCTATTGTATATTCAATGTTGTTTTGAAACAGGTTGCAACATTATCACCTAATGTTCCAGCAATGTATGAGCTGCATTTTGCAGTCCCAATGGCTGGAGCCATTATCTGCACCTTGAATTCGCGCCTCGACGCATCCATGGTTTCAGTCTTGCTGGAGCATTCACAAGCTAAGATCCTCTTTGTAGACTACCAACTGCTTGAAGTCGCGCGCAGCGCATTGGACCTGCTATGCAAAAGAACATCTTCAAAATTGCCAATTCTAGTCCTAATTGCTGATTCTGATTCTGATTCAACAATTGACACTTCTTCAATCAGTTATGAGTATGAGATGCTACTAGCAAATGGTGAAAAAGGGTTTGAAATAGTTAGGCCAAAGAGTGAAATGGATCCTATAAGTATTAATTACACCTCTGGCACCACATCAAGGCCTAAAGGAGTAATTTTTAGCCATAGAGGCGCGTATTTGAACTCGCTCGCGACAGTTCTACTCTTTCGAATGGATCTCTTCCCGGTGTATCTATGGACAGTTCCTATGTTCCATTGCAATGGATGGTGCCTTCCTTGGGGCGTGGCGGCACAATTTGGAACCAATATTTGTCTTAGGAAGGTAAAGCCAAAGGACATTTTTGATAATGTGACAAATTACAAGGTTACACACTTGGGGGGAGCTCCTACAGTTCTTAACATGATTGTGAACTCTGCTTCATTCGATAGGAAGCCGATCGATCACAAGGTATTGGCTATGACAGGTGGCTCTCCTCCGCCGCCTCAGATCATCGCCAAGATGGAAGAGCTCGGATTCACAGTTTCTCACCTCTATGGCCTCACAGAAACATATGGCCCAGGCACTTTTTGTGTCTGGAAGCCTGAATGGGACTTACTTGCGCCGCAAGAAAGATCAAGATTGAAAGCAAGGCAAGGAATTCCACATGTTGGCTTGGATGAAATTGATATCAAGGATCCGGAAACAATGGAGAGTGTTCCAAATGATGGGAAAACAATGGGGGAAGTTATGTTTAGAGGGAACACAGTGATGAGTGGATACCTTAGAGATTTGAAAGCTACAAAAGAAGTTTTCAAAGATGGTTGGTTCCATAGTGGTGATCTTGGTGTGAAACACCAAGATGGATACATAGAAATCAAGGACAGGTTGAAGGACATTATAATCTCCGGCGGGGAGAATATAAGCTCGGTCGAGGTGGAAACTGTTTTGTATAACCATCCAGCCGTGCTTGAAGCAGCAGTTGTTGCCCGGCCGGATAATCATTGGGGACAAACTCCGTGCGCATTCGTGGAGTTGAAAGAAGGGTATGATGATATGGATTCTCAAGAAATAATCAACTTCTGTAGGGATCATTTGCCACATTACATGGCACCTAAAACAGTGATTTTTCAAGATATACCAAAAACTTCAACAGGGAAGATACAAAAGTATGTTCTTAGAGAGAAAGCCAAGGCATTAGGAAGCATTTCTTAACCCACCCAGTTAGTTATAATTAATTGTAATTGATTCACATGAAAGGTGTTCTGCACAAAATTCAATTCATAGTGTTAATCACTGTTATTGACTATCATATGCTTATTTTGAATAAAAGAAATTAATTTGTACCTTTTATAAGGAATTCTTTATAAGGTTTAGTTCTCTGCTAACACACTCGATGCTCATTCTTTCTTTTGGTGACTCCACAGAACAAGCAAGTCCAATTCTAAAGAGTGAATACAAACATTTCTTTGCTGTTGTTCCTTCTATTTCTATGGACAGAAGAATTGGATCTACAATCTGCAAGAGTTTATCTGGAAATGCCATCCTTACATAGCTATGGAGATTGTGACCAAGTTGAAAAGTTTCCTCAGTAGGTCTTCTTCCTGTTAACATTTCCAAAACAAGAATCCCAAAGCTATACGTGTCGCCTTGTTTCGACACCTCTGAACTCATTCCATACTCTGCAATATGTTGTGAATTGGTTAATACATCTTAAGAAACAAAGTTGTTAAATTTAAATCACTCTTTTGAAGATGACATTATACCTGGAGGAGTATAACCAATAGTACCATTTATTCTGGATATGATATTTTGCTTATAAGATTTGTCATTGATTTTTGACAGAAATCTTGCAGATCCAAAGTCACCAACATGAGCAACCATGTTATCATCTAGAAGAATATTGCTCGGCTTTAAATCGCAATGAACAATAGGCTGCGCGCATTCGTAGTGAAGATAACTTATTGCTGAAGCAACATCAATTAGAATCCTTATTCTTTGGTTTAGACTCATCAAGGTTTTTGGCACTTCAAATCTTTCAATATCTGGATGCAACCATTTATCCAAGCTTCCATTTTCCATGTATTTGAACACCAGAGCTTTGAATTCTCGGCCGTTGTGATCTGTACTCGAGCAACAGGTTAGAATCTTAACCAAATTTCTATGGCTAATGTGTTTCAGTGCATTGCATTCGGCCATGAAACTCGCTCGAGCTCCTTTCTTTTGAAGGTTTAAGACCTTTATAGCTACAACTTTATTAGTCGAGGCGAGATTGCCTTTATAAACAAAGCCGAAATTTCCAGACCCTATCAAGTTGCTAGCTGAGAAACCATTAGTTGCTTGGTGAAGTCTTTGATACGACACCTTTTCAAATAAGTCATTTAATGCTGATGAATCTGAAATTGGTTCATTCTTTCTTATCCTCATCATATAAGCAACAAACATAGAACACAACAGAACAGGAAAAGCAACCATAGAAACTATCATCACTGCTATGTCCTTGAAACTATGATGTCTTGGTTGTTTTGAACCATGGCATGGTGGTAACTTCAGCTCAGAGATTCCTCCACAAAGCTTAACATTACCAAATAGTGTTATAGCAGTTGAATTTCCAAACACACCTTTTCTTGGAACTTCACCATCCAACATGTTGAAAGAAACATTTAGGTATTCTAGAAGAGATAGATCTTGTAGCGCGGTTGGAATCGATCCAGACAAGTTGTTTCTTGATAGGTCTAAATGTTGGAGACTCTTCACCATAGCCAAAGATGAAGGTATGGTTCCATTGAATGAATTACCTTGTAAGTTAAGGTACTCGAGGTTTACCAACTCTCCAATATTCTCAGGAATTTCGCCAGACAGATAATTTTTCGAGACGTCCAACTGACGAATAAATTTCAACAGGCTTACTTGTCCAGGAAGGTATCCGGTCAACGAGTTTTCGTACAAGTTTAGTAGGACTGTCAAAGAAGAAAGACCTATAACTTCTGGGGGTATGACTCCACTAAGATTGTTAGTTGCAAGGTCTAGAATTTCTAAACTTTTGCAATTTCCTATACTTGGAGGAATGTTTCCTCTTAGCATATTGTTTGAGATTCTTAGCTCAAGCAATTGGCTAAGGTTCCCTATAAAGGGTGGAATTTGTCCTGAGATTTTGTTATAACTCAAATCCAATCTTTTCATTGTTTGAAACTTTACAAATGTTGTTGGAATTGATCCTATAAAAAAGTTGAGTTCCATGGTAAGGACATCTAAATTAATGTGATCTCCTAAAGTGGTAGGAATTTCTCCAAACAATAGGTTATCACTAAGGTATATTTCTCTGAGCCGGTCGGAAAAGTTGGCTATATTTTCTGGCAAACGGCCAGCGAAATTGTTGGCGGATATGTCCAATATTTCCAACTTACTACAATTTTGCAAAGATTCTAAGAACTCAGAGTCCTTAAGTGAATAACTTCCTAGATAGTTGGAACCAAAATTCAACCACCAAAGATCATGCAACTTTGCTAGACTTGGAACTTTCCCTAAAAAACTATTATTAGTGACATCAAATCTTCTAAGAGAGGTTGCATTGGTGATTGAAACAGGGATTGAACCTGACATTTGGTTGCTTCCAATTTCAAAAAGTTGGAGCCTAGGGAGGGAGAAGAACATGTCGGCCGGAAGAGAGCCGTTAAAGTGGTTGTTCGTGGCCGATATGTAAGTAAGAGATGACACATTGTAAAGAGAATAAGGAAGCATACCACATAATTTGTTGGAAACCATACCAAGAATTTGCAAATGTTTCAAGTTGCCAATGTTTTGTGGTATCTTTCCCTCCAAGTTGTTATATGAAAGAGAAAGAACAAGAAGGGATGAAAGATTCCATATGGAATATGGTATCTTCCCTGATAAATGATTCTTGGCCAACCATAACCATTGAAGTTCTTTAAGAGAACCAATCTCCATTGGTATTTTTCCACTAAGATTGTTCCCTTGTAAATATATACGCCTGAAAAAACATATATATATATTATGATGATTAGAAAAAAAGTAACACAAATATTATAAATACACAAATACTCTTAACACAAGTACACAACAATTTCAAAACAAAATACACATACTTTTGAATACTTGCTAGATATTTTTTGTGTTGTACAGAAAGTATTTTCTATTAAAAAAAATTACTAATCAATAAAAGTGAAGCGTATGCTTATGTAGGGTGAAAAATATAGCCAACTAATAATTAATCTAAAAATATCTAACACTATAATATCTTTAACAATACCTAAGTTCCAAACAACTTGTTAAGTTGGTTGGAATTTCTCCGGCCAGCGAGTTATTGGCGAGAAAGAGTAGTCGCAGCCTAGACAGATGACCAAGTTCTGGCGGAATCCCGCCGTAGAAATTATTGTTTTGAAGGTTGAGAGTTTGTAAAGAAGAGAGATTGCCAATATGGGGTGACATGAACCCTTGCAATTGATATCCTTCTAAGTTCAACTCCAAAACTCTTTGCTCTCTTTTGCTACATGTGATTCCATGCCAATTGCAAAAGTGGTTGGAGCTATTCCAAGAGGTTAAGATTTTATGAGGGTCATTGGATATAGCTTCCTTGAACTTGAGCAGTGCGTTAAGCTCATCATTATTATTGTTGTTGTTTTCTATTGCTAGAGAAAAAGAAGCTATGTTAGATTGAAAAAAACAGAGCAAGTTTATGGTAAAGGAGAAAAGAAGAAGCTTCATTTTATTGAGAAACATGTATCTTTAACCTTTGTTGATTTTGTGTTTTTGTTTTTGGCTCTAAATTCTGAAGAAGAGAGCCTCTATGTGTGTATATATATAGTTGAAGACTTAAAAGTTCATTGATTTAAATAACTTTCTAGGTCGGTTCTTCTTTATTTGTTTTGACTTCAAATTTGTTTAGTCTTATGTCTTCTTTTGCTTTCTTTGTGGTTTTCATGAATTGCACTTCCCATCCTAGAGGTTAGGCAACATTACATTTATAAGACATGTCAATTATAAAATTAGTGTATTAATACTAATTTATATCTGCAATTCGAGAGGTTAAGAACTAATTATCTTATATCTATTTAAACGTTTGTTGTTAGTTAATGAGTTGTTGCATATATATAAGGTGAGATTCGAAACTCAATACTTATTTAAACGAACAAATAAATCAATTATTCGACCAATTTAAATTAATTTAAATAATAAGTATTCCTTTTTTTTTTCTTGTCATGGTCAATGGTCAATTTGGACTTCAGGCAGAGTAGCAATAAGCTGCACTACCAATTTTTAATGTATTTATTCATTCTAAATTTCTAATAGTGCTTATAAGTGCGTTCACTTTTGATACCATTGAGATATTTTATTTAACAAATAAAAACTCTTGTAAAACTTTTTAAAAATTTCGGATGATAAAAAAGACAAAAAAATCATTGGGTCCACCTTTAATTCTCAGATAAATCACTATATATGATGTCATATGCTTTTAATTAATTTGTTGCTATCTTCAACTCTAAAATGACCACGTTAGCAATTATTTCACCTTTTTAACGAACCTCTTCTTCAATAAGCACTAAGGATCTGTTTGGAAGCTTCAAAAATTTTTTTTTGAAGTTTTCGACTTATAAAAAATTATATTAATGATATTTTGTATAATTTTTTAAATATATTTTTAATTTTTTAAAAAATTATTTAAAAACTTTTAAATTTAATTAAATTATTTATCTAAATTGGCTCCAAATCAAAGAAATAATATAATACATCATGAACATATTCACATATTAGTATATTACTAATATTTATAACTTTTTTTTCATATAACAACACATTTAAAAGTGATTTTAATCAACTTTTTAATTAATATATAGTCAGAAAATAGATTAATTAAAAAACATATAACATACATCATATAATCTTATGAGGTAGATGTATTTTA
This sequence comes from Arachis duranensis, assembly GCF_000817695.3. Classification (NCBI taxonomy): domain Eukaryota; kingdom Viridiplantae; phylum Streptophyta; class Magnoliopsida; order Fabales; family Fabaceae; genus Arachis; species Arachis duranensis. The sequence goes on along the minus strand of NC_029772.3, from coordinate 11,205,444 downwards.
TTGTTCAAGTTGAGTGAGTGGCAGGATATTGGTTGACATCAAGACTTATTATAAAAGGGTAGGAAATGGAGCCACAATAAATGTGATTACCAATTTTAATTCCACTTGTTAATGATAATTTGGGATCATAATAGTGAGCAATTGGGTTTCCTTCCAAGTCAACAGCTATAACTCCTCCATTCTTGGCAAAACTTGGATTCATTATATACTTTGAAAACATCATTACAGCCTTCCGAATGAAAGGGTATTTGTATGCTAATTCCATTCCAGCTGTAAATTCCTGTAATTCATTCACATTTAACCAACATTTAGGTATTAATTAATTAATAATTTAATTTGTATGGAATTTCAGTACTCTCTATAGATAATTTAGTTATTTAATTTATTTTATCCAAACATTTAATTATGAGTAAATATATATCTAAATTAATCCCAACAAATTTTACATTTGAGATTTTAGTCCTCAACAAATTTTCTTACTTTGAAGTTTCCAAAAATTACTTTTAATTATATAGATTGATTTTTCTGTGGCTTTCAATAAAATTTTTAATATGCATACTAGATAAATAAATAATTAAAAAAATTATTATAAAATAATAAAATCTCAAAAAATCTTATTATAACATAAATTAACCCTTCTTTAATTAATTTTTCTGAAAATAATTTTAAAGTAATAAAAATTTATACAAAATTAAAACGTTGGATTTAAAAATTTTTAAAGACGAATTTAAATATTTATTTTTTAATTATATATCATCTATTAGTAAAGTTATTATTTTTTAATTATATAACATAGAATAGAATGAGTAATAATAATGAAGCTTAGGGTTGGTACTATTTTACCGTGGCTATTCCAATCCAATAGTTTCCTTGTCCATCATAATGAATATTATCAGGAGCACCAGGTAGGTCACAAAACTTGTCAATAGTACCTTTCTTAGGGCCTTGTATGTAATATTTCTTGCACTTCATCCTGAACAATAACCACCATACCCTTATTAAATAAGTGTGATTTTCATCACATACTCTTTAAGTAGAACAAAAGAAAATATGTAAAAGGGAAAAAAATTATACGATAAAAATTCACACTACTTTATCACATACAATGAAGAATAATAAAGCATTATAAGCATAAATACTACTACATGCCCTAAATGAAATATACATGCATACTATATATTATAAGATAAAGTACTGCTTTAATCTCTCACGATTATATTAAGTCTTAATTTTATTTCTAAAATTTAAAATATTTTATTTTTATTTCAAATATTTTATTTTAATTTTTTTATAAATTTATTTATTTTCCAAAAATACCCTTTTTTCTATTAGAAAAAAAATAATAATTGTGATGATGGTTGTAGTGATTTGAAAACAAAAGAGATAGAATAATAAAAAAAAATACAAATAAAAGAAAAAAAAAGAATATTTTAAAAAAAAATTTGACTTGAAAACTAAAATAAGATAAAATATTGGGATGAAAATAGAGCATACGTTTCAAACATTAAAAACGAATTAGAATTTAGCATAAACATTAAAATTAAAACAGTATTTTTTAAAATATTATATTAATTTTTCAGCTGTATCTACCTGACTATAATTTATAACCAACTATATTGAATATTGATATGATATGCATCTATCAAAAAGTGATAATAATGATGAAAAAAAAAACAGAGAAATTAAAGAAAAAGTAGTGTTATAAACAGCAAATTAAATCCACACAAAATAAACTCACAGAAAACTTTCACAGAAGATGACAAATTGTTGATCTGGTGAGACAGCAACACCATTGGGAAAGTAGAGATTATGAGCAATCACTTTTGTTTGGTTTGTTGTTGGATCATAACTGATGAATCTACCATGAGGCTTACCCTCCAACAAGTCTAAGAAGTGGTCCTCTAAAGAGTATTTGTAAGTAGCATCTGTGAAGTAAATAATTCCATCTTTTGCCACATCAACACCATCCGTTAATTTGAATTTCAATCCATCAACTTCATCTGTTACAACCTCTACCTTCTTATCCATTCTCACCCTCAGCAATCCCTATGCATCATTTTATTTAAACAAATATCTTCACTTTCTAGTTTGTAATATATATAATTTTGATTTAATTTTAAAATTTTTATATTACGATTTTAAATGAGTTAGTCCATTCTAATTTTTTTTTAGATGGAATAGTTTTCCGATTTAAATTTATTATAATTTCATATTTTATGCGTTTATTTTATTCTTTTGATTTAATAGAAAATATCAATTTTCTCTGTTTTCCATAAGATATAAAATATTTATGTATGTCTTTTTTGTCTTTATTTAATTTTAAGTATTCCAATTTTTTTAAATGATAAAAAGTTAGATAAATTTTAATTTAAATATAAATAATTTTACCTCTTTTTTAAATATACCTCTTTTTTAAATAAAGTTATTCTATTTTATCCCTATTTAATAAATAAAAGCATTAAAGTTGTAAAATATGAATAAAAAGTTGTTCTTAGAATGTGATTATTAAGAAAATAAATTATATGTTATAATTAAACAAGCTTGTATAAATGATTAAAAATTCAATGTTACCTAAATATTTTACACCTGATAATTATTTGTAAAAAATAAAAATTGAAATTAGACATTATTTAAGTATGAGTTCTAGGAAATTAACCATTTTTTCAGTGAATATCAAAGTAACTTTTTAAAAATTATTTATTTTAAATTATTTATTTTAAACTAAAAATTCTAAAATTTAAATTTTAAATTCTCTAAAAATTAAAAATTAATTTTACAATAAAAATATTAATTAATATTAACTAACTAAAAATTAATTTCATACGCTTGTTAGAAAGAAGTATATATATATATATATCGTACGTACTACTATATTACGTACGTACTACTATTTCACTATTTGTTTAGGTCCGAGACTTATTAACTCTCAAAGTACAGGTCCACGTTTAAGCATTTAACAACCATTAATGTTAGCTGCGCTACCATATCCATCGTTATCACATGAATTTTTTCTTTACTTTTTAATTATAATATGGCTAATTAAGGTCTCCATGCAAATCCAATCCCCAACAGCTTTTATATTAGGGATTAATTGACATGTCTTCTTAA
>NC_029772.3:11184207-11200980 GCF_000817695.3 Arachis duranensis | reverse complement strand
ATAAATAATTTTTTAAAAATAAAAAAGACTTCTTTTTCCAAAAAGAAAATCCAATCTAGCAGTCACTCTTAAAAAAAGGGGGTTCATAACACAAATTTTATTTGCAAATCATGAGTTATACAGTGGTTTCAGTAAATTTTCGACCGTCAAATTCAACATGTTTTTATATGTTTTTCTTTCTCTTTACATTAATAAAAACAATTTGAATATAATAAGTTAATAACATCTTATACACATTATTTAATTGTTTAGCAGCCATTAGACCACTTTATTAATAACTGACCATTTTTTATAGTTAGATCAGATAAAAATCTTGGGTTTGGAATCTTTAATGACAGAATTTTTTAAGAGAGAAAAAACATAATTAACAAAATTACAATATTTATTGAAAAGTGTGTTTTACAGAAATAAATAAATGTGGATATTTAGAGAGGATGAAAAATACACAATAAAGAGTTTCATGACCATTACTCTATGAGAAAGACATACGAAAAAGCGACGATAAAATATGTTTTTGATATTGCTAATATGATTCGTGATCTTAGGAGCGTTGAACACAAAGATGTGCTCATGAGGAGAAGAATCATACATCAAAGTAAAGATATTTATGTACTTCGTGGTAAAAAAAGAGTGGATACTTCATTTCTTTGGTATTATATAGACTGTTTGGAGGTATAGAAATAGAAAGAATTTTAAAAATAAGTTAGTACCTTAGAATTGTGCTTGGGAACAGGTTAAAAATCTAGTTTTACAATGAGTGTGAGAAAGAAAAATGATAGATTATATAGTTGTTAATGCTGATGTTGGGAAAAGAAAAAAGTGGGTGTGATGGCGATGTGTGATGTACAAAACAAAGATAAATATGTACATAGTGAGAAGACATGTAAGTATGTAACAATTCTATAAGTGAACTTAAATGCTTGATGGACCATGTTGCAGCTGAAAACACAAGAGGAGAAGCTTTATTCAAAGGCATTCAAGAATTTATTTCTTGATTGAGGAGTTTAATGCAAGAGAGGAAAATATAAAAATGATTGTGGACTACAAATAAGGAATAGTGGACTTCTTGATTGAGGAGTTTAATGCAAGAGAGGAAAATATAAAAAGGATTGTGAACTACAAAGGAATAGTGGACTGGATTAATAGAAAGGACGAAACAAGTTAGGAGCAAAGATTCCTAAGAAATAACCAATTTGGCTTGGTCGATTGGTCAGCTCACTCGTCTGTTTAAGTAATTGTTGGGAGTTCGAATCCCGCTTTGTGCATGCAGCAACTCATTGGCCAGTACAGACCTTTAAATGGAGCTCAGATCTGCGACGGATTAGTTATTAACCTGTTGAGTCGGAACCGTTTGGATAAACCAAAAAAAAAATCCTAAGAAATAAGACAAAGTGCAGGGAACATCTATTTCATAATATTGAAGTTGTTTATGGGTGGACAAAAACTTCAAACACAGACAAATGAAAACCGTTGACATCAAATAGTATTGATTATTGAATTTTATGGAGTTTTGAATAATTATGTGTGGTTGAAACTGAATTATAAAAAATTATGTGTGTTTATGTAGAATAGGTATTTTAGGTATGCTGTTAGATGTAGTTGAATTTATTGATTTTTTTTGTGTAATTACAGATTTATTTGAGGTTGTCTTTTGGATAATTGATATTTTAACAATACTGAAGGAGAATATCAATTATGTATAAGCTATCTCAAAAACTTTTCTCTTCATTTGAATCGAGTTTGTAACATAACTGATAAAAAAAAACCAGATTAAAAGCAAACAATAGAATAGTTTAACAATACAAATATTATAAGATTAGAATGTACACAACATACAACATATAGTCCATATAGAACTAAAAAGTTGAATAATGTGCATAATATATATAACTTAAATTTTTTTGAAGATGATGAGTTGATAGCAGGATATTGCTTCACATCAAGACGTAGTATATAGGGATAAAAAAGGGAACCACAATAAATGTGATCACCAATTTTAATTCCACTTGCGAATGCTAATTTGGGATCAGAATAGTGACCAATTGGTTTTCCATCCAAATCTACAGATATAATTCCTTCATTTTTGTTACATACTTTGCAAACATTCCTAAAGCCTTCTGAATCAAAGGGTATCTGAATATTATATCCAGTTCTGGGGTTGATCCCTGCATTAATTCAAGTACAAAAAAAAAGTATTATAATGTGTTATTTCTTCTTATAGGCATTGATACCAAAGTTTTAGACTATAAAAATTTGACTAAAAAATAATGTTTGCAGCATATAGTGATTTAAAGTTAAAAACAAAATACAAAATATATAGACAGAATTAAACTTGTTTTATATAATGATACGAAAATTCAGTTATAAAATTTTAAATCATTAGAAGCTAATAATAATAATTAAAAATGAGTAAAATTATAAGAAATTTTCAGATTAATTAAACCATAAAACATGGAGGAGGTCAAGGAAAAGGTTGACGGGTTATTGCTACTCTTTTTGGTATGAATAAAAATTATTAGCATAGAAGGAGATTGTCCCCTTATTTACATGAATATATAGAAGTTCCATTATTTACCACACAAATGCTATATATTTATATAGAAAAATATCTTTTAAAATGAGAAGATTAGTAAAATAATAAAATGAGATAATAATTACTATTAAATTTATAATTTTTATTATGTACGAGTTCTACTACTTTAAATATGATTATTAGATCTTTAATTTTTATTTTTATTTTTTTACTTTACCAACTTACCCATCACCAATAAAAACACCATACATATATAATTATGATTATTGAAGGTAAATATAATTAATGGTAAAAAGTAAAAGTAATTTTATTGAAATTGAGAATTGTTTTACCGAGCCCAGTCCAATCCAATATTAACCTTGTTCATCATAATGAATGTTATCAGGGTAGCCAGGTAGGTTATCACAGAATTTTTCAACACTTCCTTTCTTAGGGCCTTCTATGTAATATTTCTTGCACTTCATCCTGGATAGATAATCAAACAACCTTCAAATATATGCTCAATATACGGTTAATACAATATAATTTCAATGGAGTACAAGCCTTATTATTAATTTGCCCATATAAGTAATGCTAATAATTAATTAGACAATTTTCTTTTGAAAATGTACATTTCACGCATTTATTTAAATTACTAGAAGTGGTCTAATAGTGAGATATTTAGATAATATTACATGAGATGCTAGCTTCAAATTAAAATAAAGAAAAATGCTAGAGGACTATCAAAATTTATTATTTTTTGCCATTAATTAGCCATTAATATTTAAGAGCAAGGAATAAAATATATTGTCAGATTACTAGACTAAAGGAATTATATTAAAGGAATAGAGTTAATGGTAAAGAAATGGATAAAAACAATAAATTCTAATGACTTTCTAGCAACATGTATGATTAATAATTGTTTTAATTATAAATTATAATATGAAGGAAAAAAGATCCAAATGATGTGTATATATATGATTTTTTTTTCTTTTTGGTATTAGAGTCAATAACTAACTTTATAATACACTCTAAAGTCCATTGGCCCATTAAGATTGTTATTATTAGGATCATTACAAGATTATTAACAATCAATTAAGGGTACTTAGTCTATAAGCAAATGCTAATCATGGTGCAATACAAAAACTCTCTGAATATTCTTTATCTAAACACAAAAATTATTGGTCTTAAAAATAATTCATTCTATTATATTGCAAGTTATTAAGGTATAAACACCTATGGTATCCATTGCTATTTTCTTGTTTTTGTTTCTGTATACTTTTTTATAAAAAACCATAAACTTAAACAAAATAATTAAAGAGCTTAATTTTGATGCACTTAGAATGTAAAACGTTTTATACGATCATCCAATCACATTTACACTAATATCATATCAAAATTAAATCATAATATTTATATACCTTTACTTAAGTTCTAATGTTCTAATAGAATGTAAAACTTACTGAACACTTTCAAAGAAGATGACAAATTGCTGATCTGGTGAGACAGCAACACCATTGGGGAAGTAGAGATTATGGACAAGCACTTCTGTTTTCTTTGTTGTTGGATCATAACTCATGAATCTACCATGAGGCTTACCCTCCAACAAGTCTAAGAAGCGGTCCTTTAATAAGTACTTGTATGAAGCATCTGTGAAATAAATGGTACCATCTTTTGCTATATCAACACCATCCGTTAATTTGAATTTCAATCCATCAACCTCATCGGTAAGAAGCTCTACCTTCTTATCTTTTGTAATACTCAGCAATCCCTACATCATTAAATTAATTAAATTGAATTCTGAGTGTTCAGATCAGTGTTCACATTTTATAAGTTATTAGAAAGTGGCTATTATTGTCATCACACTGAATTATTTCTCAATTATTTGATCAAATGCTTAAGAACCGTAGCAGTGTTTTCTATACCTATATTGCTTTCATTGAATTAAACATGATATTATATAAGAAAACAATTGCAAATTTCGATATACCTGTCACATTATTCCTAAGACGACCAAATTTTGATATTCTAACTTGAGACTTTTTGCTTCTAAAAATCTCAAATGTGATATTTTATATTTTTATGCAATTGAGAATTAGTGGAATATACATTTTATGCCCCTTATATCAAAGAATCTGCTTGTGATGAGATGAATTTCCCAGAAAAAATACTACGAAAGGATGTATGATACTTACAACACATTCTCAGAACAGAGAGGAGGGTCAAGCATCCCTCCAAGACCCACAGCCAGCATATCCTTTAAGCTACATTCAATGTGCCTTCCCTTGAGTACAAAGTATCTTGGCTTTATCTTCCTTTCTAATGAATAGCTAAAATACTCTCGTATCGGCCTCTCCATCGACTTCACCAAGAATTCTATTTTTGGCCTCAAAACCTCCTCTATACTGTACCCGAGGAGCGGAGAAAACGTGCGCAATCTCTTTCTCCGAAAGTCCTAACTTCATCAGGTACATCAGCCTGCAGAACATCACAGATGAACTTATAAAAATATAGAGAATGTGGAAGGTATACAATTACGATACTATAGAACTAATCTTTTTTTCAACTAGGTAGGATCAACTATATGCAGATGAAGCAATCTCAATTTGTTCAATCATAAACTGATGCAGTATGGTTTTATCAGTGTCCGTTACAAGTAATTCCGGATACTTTCTGATTACCCCAGGAAGATCAGAAAGGAATTCAATCTTCCTCTTAAGAGTTTTATTGATGCTGGCAGCGAGAAAGAATTCTCCCAACAATTTCTCTATCCAAGCCCATATTTTCAAAGAACAGAACAACCTGCAGACAACATGGAACACAAGCTTCTTAACTGGAACACAATAGTAGCTGCGGGCTTTTAGCAATAACCCTATCTAATTTATTTCCCTTAACTCCAAGATCAGCCAACTGATCCAGCATCGACTTCAGCTTGTCAGTTGAACAACCCAATAGGTATGGTTGGCCTCTGATTGCAGAGTCAATACATATCTTTCTAACCTATAATGAAGCAATCCTTTTGTTACTAGTCTAGTATTTCAACAAATAAATTTTCTAGTCATACTAACTCATCCATAAAACAAGTATCACTAGCATCAATGGATACAAGCACATAGGCATTCAATAAATTCAAATCATAATAATGCATGAAAAGGATCAAGCAACCAGCCAAAATCATGTGGATATGACATACTGCTAAAAAACTCCACATAATCTGATATAATTATGAAGATCCTAAAGAAACAACTACACAAAATTAAATCTGGTAAGTACTAATTAATTTTATAATTAGTTTTTGAAAAAGTTCTTACCATATTTTCTTGAATTAATCATACCACCAGCAACTTGTAAAATCCTAAAAGGTCAGATATTGGTTAACTTGATGCCTAAAACACTGCAATAGCACATCATACTAGAGTGTATGCCAACTAGGAATTTTGACAGCATTGACATGGTTGTGATTTATGATGCTAAGAAAGGATATTTAACTTGTAAAGTACAATGAAACGGGTTTATTTCAGTTTGGTATCTTACTCAATTTAAATTTTTTGGTCTCGCTGTAGAGTATGTTTAGGGAAGCACCACTTCAAACTAAAGTCCTATTTGATTTGAGTAATATTAGCTCAACTTACAGAAAGATAAAGTCACAATGCATATAATATCGATAGGCAGAGAAGCATTGGCCTTACAAAATGATACCTTCTCAGAAAGAAAAAATCCATGAACCTCCTCATAATTCTCTTGAATGCTTGTAGATAGAACCCAAGGATATCTGATCAACAACTTGATATAATCTTTATCCACCACATGAATCTGTAAAAGCATATATTATAGCAATTAAAACTTGGTCGAAAGTAGTTATGGTGCCAAAAGAGGATGGAAGGAAAGGAATAAACAAAATGTATGGCAGGATACCTGTTTCAAGGCGAGGAGTCTAGCTTTAAGGAGTTGAATATTCGAGAACAGAATAGGCGGAAAAGAGAGTATTATGGTTGTGATGTGAACTCTGGGGACTCCAATATTGTGGAGAAAATCGATAATAGGAATGATGTGGTTATCCAGTGAGAGTGAAAGCAAACGAGGAAAGGAATCAATCAAATGTGAAAGAGCAAGACATTTAAGCCTCAACGCCTGGCTTCAAGCTTCTCAAAGAAGGAGAGAGTATATGCGACGAATGTTGTTGATGAGGAGGTGATCAGCTTGATGGATGCAACCTTGTGCATGAGGGATGGGAGGTTCTGAGAGGAGAGATACCTAGCAAGAGTGAAGCCGAGACTCTCAAAGTAAGGGAGGCAATGTGAAGAAGCTTTTCCCTGAAGCCCAAGGAGGCGAGTGTTGGTCCAAATCCCTAACACTCTCCACCAACATGTTGGAGTAAGAGGGTGACTTGGATGCGATGGATGAGGACTCCTCCTCTGACACCCCTAATCCTTAAGTTCCCGCAGAACCACAATAACAACAAATGCTGCTGCCTCGTCTTGGCCCTGGTCTTCTTCTCTTTTCTAATCGAAAGTGAAAGGTTGGTGTACGTCTACATGCATTGCTCGACAGCAGAAGAAAACGATGAGACAACATGCTCACATCAATTTCAAGTTCATCAAAGCAGCATCTCTAGTCGGCACGGCAACTTGAGGCACACCACAGACATCTCTGATAATTGCAATTCAGGAGGAGGAAATCAAGATTTAAGAACCTAAGACTTTCTCTAGTAATATTGTCATAGTCGCAAGTCTAAGAAAATTAACAATTTCACCACAAAGCACATAGTAAATTAAAATAGCAGTACAAGTCACAACAAATGCATTCAAATCCTTAACTTAACAGCCAGAATCATCAACAATATCAAGATACTAACACCATAAACAATTCAAACAGACTAACAGGGTAACTCAATTGTGAGAACTGAAAAAGATGTGATGGAGAAGGAGAGTGGAGACGTACATGAAGCAGCGACGGGCCAAGAGCAGAGCTGTAGAGTGACGTCACGAATTGCTGCTCAAAATCGGGGAATGATGGGGGAGAAGCAGCGAAGCAAGAAGTTGAGATCCATAAATCCCAATTTCATGTACCTTGGAAGAAGATGAGGAATTGATTACACTCAAGGTTCTCAAAACCGAATCATAGCTATGGATGTTACCATTTCCAAAAAGTATGCAAGAGAAAATTCGTTCATGTGATAGCAATATCTCCAAATCAATTGCAGTTTTCATCAAGCATGTTGTCAGTTGTTGTAATTAAGTAGTTGCAAATTTCAGTATCAAAACCTGGTAAGCGATTCGCCTATGCCACTCATGAACATCTTTTCCAATCCAAGCCATTGTGAGTTCTGGACCACATCTTGAGACTCCAAGGGACTCAACAGCTTTAGAAAAGCTCCTAGCAGATTCATGCAATACCGAAACAATGTACTCCACTCTATTAAACTCCACTCCCTCAATACAAGAAAAATGAGTCTTAACTGATTCGGCGAGCGATGAGAATTCCCTTAAGGATGTGTAATATCTAGACAAGGACCCAACCAACAGGCCATTATTCAAAGAGCCCTCTACTTTATTCAACTTGGCATGTTGAAGGGAATAGACAATTAAATTCTTTCTGATATCTAATCCGAAGGATCTGCAGTTAGATATGAGCTTCTTGAACTTGTAGATTTGCCGTGTTAGAAATGCATAAAGAGTTATACAAATGAAATCATATACATCAGAAATCAGTTTCAGGGAACACTTCAACTTCACATCATTATGCACTGTGTCTAATGTACAATTAAGAATAATAACAAGGTAATAAAACATAAAGGAAGAAAGGAAGCTTACAAGTGATGAAACAGTTGATGCTGCATATTGAAAGGTGTAGCCATGGAAGATAGAAAATGGTATATCAAAATAATAATGATAATGATACAAATAAGGGAAGAAAACAAACACCACCCTTCTCTAGAAAACTATAAATAAGTGCAAGCATTAAAGCGATGTCATCGAGGCACAGAAAGAAAGAGAGATAGTTAGGTACAAATAAATAACCATTTTGCTTACAAGTACAAGAAAAGACGAGTTTAAAACATACCTTCTGCTGTTATTACAAATTCCCTTTGGATTTAACTCCTGACATTTACCTTTTTCCTTAGCTAAGGTTTTTAGTAACCTTGTGATAATCATAGGATTCATGTGTGAACTATGAACATGTTTCCAGATTCAAACACCCATTTGGACTTTGGTGTCAATCAATTTTCTAATTCTTATGAGTTTGTTGTATTCATGGTTTTGGTCATTCAAATTTTGTTTCTTTATTTGTCTAATGTTAAGAGTATGCTATTCTTTTTTCCCTTTTTTCTTACTCCACAATCCACATCGAATCAAACTCATATCTTTATGAGATCAGAAAAAATTCTTTATCAAATATATGAATAATCTCTATTGACGCTTCACTTCCTATCCCCTAAAAAGAGAAAGGGAAAAGAAAACCCATAAGAAAAGAAAACTTCTTGCAAGAAATATTTAGTTAATCAGATCATGTAATTGTCTTGGTTATGATGATAAAATTGCAGCAACTTAATAATCCTAACGTCATTTCATAATGGATTTCAATTGTGCAAAGAATTCTACTACCTCTATGAACAAACGTTGACCGGATAACGACAAGAGAATTTGTTTGGAAACACATCTTATTCAGTACAAAATTGTTCTGAACTTGAAGTACAAAATTGATACTCAGAAAAACCTATCATTTGCCTTTCCCAGACTACATCAGTTTTCAGGAGCAAGATCCTCCTATCATGTGTTAGTTTTTACCACTGAACTAGATACTTTTATCGGTCCCATACTTGACTCCATCTATCAAAGGTGAAAATTGGAGCATGACATGGTTTTGTAAAATTTTCACGAGAGGAATCGAATGACAAACTAAAGAAATGGCATTGCCAAACTTATCCCAAAAGTAATATACATTGTTAAATCTTTGGGTTCATTGGTCTTTCAAATTATCAATCCTCTCAGTGGGTTTCCCTTCAGGAGTTTCTCCATTTCTTTCCTTAAAACCAAGTTCTGCCAAGTCCTGCTTAGCCATTAGGTTCCTGTAAGAAGTAGAAGCCAATGAATAAGAACCATGTATACCAAAAATAATGCTAACAGTAATCATGTATCAATAATATACGCTGAGCATGGAAACAGATAAAGATGACCAATAAAACTTTCCAAACATTACATTTCACCATGAGAAATACTTTGGATTATGTGAAGTTAGATTCCATCTTTCCTTTGTAAAATTTTCTGCGAAAATCTCCCATGTTGCCAAACTCCTATGCGAAGAGAACAACTAAAACTGAGTCTTAAAAGCCTGAAAAACAATTTTGCGTCCATTGAAGAAAGAACCTTCTTCAAAACTATTGGTTGTTTTACCTTTCATCTTACAATAACCTTATGCCTTAATATACACCTTTTTTCTGATCACATTAACTCTTTAAGAACTGCTCCCTAATCTTTTAACTTTGGGACAAGGTCATCAAGGAGATTGGTAATTAGCAAATTCGTGTGACCGTATTATTATACTTTTTTTTAGTCACATGCTCAATTAGACACGAATTTAATGGCATTGGTCACTCCTTTTCCCATTCTCAAAACTGCATGCTCACTCAAACAGATCACAAAAACTTTAGAATGATTATTCCAAATCCGCTGAATATGAGTTTTTTAGAATGCCACACACTAATTGAGTTACACCACAATGTTGTGCTCCAAAGATTAAAAAGAAACAGTGCACTAAAAACATTCCAACTTAAGCTAACCTACACAAAGAAAAACACTAGAGCCAATCAAATATGATATCGATAACACAGAAAAGCCAGACTCACTTTTCCATTCGGCACTGCAAGTACTTTTTTGAGAAGTCCCTGCATTTTTCAGACTGGTGACCCGCAGTTTTCAGACAACCCAAATATTCTTTCTTCTCCTGAAACAAACGCAACACACAAAAAATTGATGAGAAATAATTTATCCCCCTAACAATTCCTTGTAAACATCTTCCTTATTACCAAATAAGGGAAGAATTAATTACTTTCTAATATATGGATTGTATCAACATATTGATTGTATCAATTTTAGCATTAAGGAAACATTTACTCATTATCGATTCGACTAATCGTCCAGAAACAAATACACAAGTTGCAACGGCTTATTCCTCGAAATTCAACTATAACCATAGATATAATATAGGTTAAGACTAGTTGCAGATCGAGAAACTAAGATTAAAGCATTACCAGGTCACATAAATGCATGTGGTCTAATGGGAAAATACCCTTTTCAGGAGGCACTGGACGGAGCCCTCTATTGCCACCAAATGCGCCACCTATTAAAATCAATAAGTGTATCAAACCAACTATCAATTATTTTCTTCACTATTTCACCAAATTCACACGATAGAAGAAAAAATTCGTATTTGAAGAAACATAAATTTAAGCAAAAGTTCCTCAAGCGCTTCAATTAAAATCCAGCTAGTGCTTATATAAATCACTTAAACCCTAATAATAATAAAAAACTTGGTGAGGAATAGAATAAGCAAATGGTACCTGCACTCATTTGTAGGAATGGAAAAGGTTTCGCAGAATCGGAGTCGGAGAGAGAGGAGTTTTGAAGTGAGGTGGAATTTGGAGAATACTGTGTTGAGCGCGGGAGCTCCGTCCGAAGAGAAGAAAGAGGCACTGTTTTGTAAATTAAGAATTATATAAATTTATTTAAGATATATATTGGATCAAAAAAATTTTGGAAGTTTAGTAAATGCCAACAACAGAACCAACTGCAACAACTAAAAAACTTCATGCCAACAATAACTTCAGCATCACTACAACAATAACTTCAGAATCCAATTTCAGAACACAAACTCAGCTCAGAATCTTAAAATTTAACTAGAAAATAAATATGAAACTGAAGAAGAAGTGGCCTACCGGTGAGACGCCAAGGGAGGAACGGCGGTGACAGAGTGAGCTCGGAGGAACACGGCGCTGACAGTGACCTCGTAGAGATAGAGAGAGAGCTTGAAGAGAGAGACGCCGGGAACAGAGCTCGTTACGGCGAGGAGACGACAGACGAGCAGGAGCAGTTCGCGACGGCAACGAGAAGAGCTCCGAGCAGAGATTCCACGGCGAGGAGAAGAGGGTGAGTGGCAGAGACGTTCGGAGACGGCACCCTCTGTCAGTCAAATTCCGGCGGCGACGGTGAGCTCTGGCTGGCTGATGAGTGTTGATGATGAGTTGATGAATTGCAGGACTGGGGAGGCCTTTACACTAACAGGAATTTTTTTATTTTTGTCATTGGGCCTAACCGAAAAAGCCCAAATTTCTTGAATTGGCCCAAACTGACCGGAAATGAGAATCCATTTCTTTTTTTTTTATATATGAAGACATTCTTATTATAAATTATAAATTATTTAATGTTTAACGGTAAATGGTCTCAAATATCCATTATGAGATTAACATATCATCAAATTTTAAAAATAAAAATGTTATGAAATAAATTTTTGAAAAATGCCTCAAACAATTTATTTATAATTATTAAATGTTGAAATACTTCGTTAAAAAGACATTGTAAAAAATAATATTTAAATTAAGTAAATTACTAAAAATGATAAAGTACATAATTTTTCTTCGATTATCACATTAAAAATAGTAGTTGCTTTTGTAATTATTAGTATTATTATTATCATCATCATCATCATAAAAACAAATATTACACATTATATAATAACAATTTTAATACTTTAATCTAATAATTATTTTAGTACCTTAAAAAATTAAAAAAAATAATAAAAAAGACAACATAACCGACATGACCATGTTATACTAGTAAATTATAATATCAACAATGGTGGAAGCAGCCCACGTTGAGAATAAACAAATAACAACAATAGAAAATAAAGAGAGAGAAAAATCAATTAATGGTATCCTAACGTATAGCGCACTTATAAATACCTTCATTGCCTTAATCATATTGACTCATCACTCAAAACATTAGTCTTCTTCTTCTTCTTCCTTACTCTCAAAAAAATGTTAAACGCCAAATTGCCTTATTTACTTTCTCTAACCTTATTATTGTTGTTGCTTGGTGCCAAGGCAGAACAATGTGGTAGACAAGCAGGTGGAGCATTATGCCCTAACAATTATTGTTGTAGTCAATTTGGTTGGTGTGGTGAGACAGATGATTATTGTTTAGCAAGTAAAGGTTGTCAAAGCCAATGTAGGGGTCCACCAACACCTTCACCACCACGACCACCATCACCGGCGCCACCCGGTGGCGACGTTGCAAACGTCATTAGTTCCTCTATATTTGATCAAATGCTTAAGTACCGTAACGATCCACGGTGTCATGCCAATGGATTCTATACCTATAATGCTTTCATTACCGCCGCTCGATCTTTCAACGGCTTTGGCACTACCGGCGACGATGCCACTCGCAAAAAGGAGGTTGCGGCTTTCTTGGGTCAAACTTCTCATGAAACTACAGGTTAATCTAGCTCTAATAATAAGATCATATATATTATTATATCCACTTGGTGAGAAAATTTACATGAAAGCGATTTGGATATTATATTTAAAACATGATATATTATATTTAAGGAAAAGTATAAGGAACTAAAAGTTTATCACCCAAAAACTAAACAAAACTATATTAATTTATATCAATAATTAATTAATTTTAAATTTTTTAAATTCAAAATCTAAAAAATTTTAAATTAATTAAATAAACCTAATTAAAATCTATAAAAACATTCTTCTTTTTTCTCACATTAATCTATCCACTTTTAACAATCACAAATTCAAAAAATATATAAAAAATATCCATTTAATATGAAAAAGAAACATTCTAATACTTAGTAGAAGAAATATCTATATATATTAACTCGTAAAAATTTTAAATTTATCCAAAAGATATTTGGCTGAATTTTGGCGTGCATCGTGGATATGGATGACTTCTAATCTATTTCTTTATGTAACATAGATATATACACAGTTTCATTCAACAATCACAATCAACTTTTACATATTTTAGGTAGCTAGAAACTAAAGCCTCCATTACGTATATATAAATTAAGTGTCTTTATTTTCGAGTGAACATATGAAATTATGAATAGTACATTATTGATCATATGGTTATTATTATTAATATTATTATTATTATTAACTAATTAATTAATTATATATGTAAATGTTTTAAATAATTAGGAGGATGGGCAAGTGCTCCTGATGGACCATACGCTTGGGGATATTGCTTTCTCCAAGAAAATAGCCAGTCAGATTATTGTAGCCCCTCTGCACAATGGCCATGTGCTCCTGGTAAAAAATATTATGGCAGAGGACCAATCCAAATCTCCTAGTAAGTTTTCTACTATAGCATGCATGAATTTACCAATTAATCTTGTCTAAAACTATCATTAAAAAAAATCTTGTCTAAAACAGTTAACAAATTTTTTATAACAAGTAACAACATATAATAAAGTATTATCCTACTAGGTAAACTATGATTAATTACATAGATTAAATGATGTTAGTAAATTTTATTATGTTATATGTCTACAATAAAACTATTTATATATAGATTTCTTTAACAATATAATCTTCTTAGCTCTTTTATATTTTTTGTCATTTGTCTATATTTCATCTGATGCATCATTCTAATTAAATTTTTGTCAGATATTTTTTTCACATATCCAAATAAGTTGAGATGATATTCTATCACATATTTTTTGAACAATAAACATTATTTATTTGATCATTCATCCATCTTAGCGTCATTATTTTTGCCACGTTTAATTTATGTTCATGCTTACTTGCCTTTTATTATGACTCAACTTACACACTTTTTATCACATATAAAATCTGACATATTTTATCATCACGTTGACCATTCTTTTTAAAAAATTGAATATAGAGAGAGAGAAAGAAAGAGATTAAATTGAATTAAATAAAATGATGCAAATAATTTATTTAATATATATAGATGTGTAATATGATATTGTTAATGTGTGACATGTTAATATGATAATGTGATGTTACTAATCTTTATTAAATTCTTACAGCAACTTCAACTATGGACCAGCTGGTAGAGCTATTGGTGTAGATCTTCTTAACAATCCTGATTTAGTGGCCACAGATCCAGTAATTTCATTCAAAACAGCCATATGGTTTTGGATGACACCACAAGGAAACAAGCCATCAAGTCATGATGTTATCACCGGAAGATGGACACCGTCCGATGCTGACAGGGCGGCCGGCCGAGTCCCCGGATATGGTGTGATCACAAACATAATCAATGGTGGGCTTGAATGTGGGCATGGGCCGGATGCTCGGGTCGAAGATCGGATCGGATTCTTTAGAAGATATTGCCAATTGTTGGGAGTGAGCCCTGGGGATAATTTAGATTGCAACAACCAAAGGTCGTTTAATTTAGGTATTCAACTTGCTAGCTCGTGATAATTGCAAGTGTCACTACAAAAAATAAGGAGTTTAGCTACGGAAATAAAATCGTTAATGGTCCATGATTTAATGATTTTACCACCTATATAATCGCATTAATGTGGTTGACTTATTAATTAAGAAAAGATTATTATGAGTGTTGTGGATTGGAATTAGGGTTGTTATTGAGTTTGTCATGTAATTTTATTTTCATGTTTGTTGCTTAGCTTGTTAAGGCGTGTATGATGTGTGATTTTCTATATGAAATAAATGGTTGTATCTTTTATGTTTTTCCATTTGAGAGTCGTATTTTTATGGTATTTAATTGTTTAAAAAAATTGCTCCTATTTTATAAGAAATCATGATGTAAACAAGTGTTATGATTATCGTAAAATCACTTTTTTTTTTTTACTTTAAGTGATTTGTAATATTAAAAAAATATTACTAATAAAGAGAAAATTAAAGCTTTTGATTTATCGATATTTCTACTAAATTTTAATAATATGGTGCTTTATTAGTTAATACTACTTTTTTTAGAAAATTTTAAAATTTGTTTGACAACCTAAAGAAGTGCAGAGATGTAAATCAAAATGTGACAATCGTATGATTCAAGATGAAACAGAAATTAAACAATACAATCATTTAATCAAGACTTTTAATGAAGAACAACAGTCTAATTTTAATTATGAATTGCGACCTCCGTTTAGATAATTTATAAGTTTAAACTGTGATGGCCAATGGCAAAATAAATTATAATAGAAAGATTTATGTATTTTAATCTTAGTTATTTAGATAATAAGATCTAATGGCTTAGATCGACGATCCCTTAGTTTTTCTTAATCGATGAAAATTGACCCTAATTTTGGCCTTTTATTTCAACCATAATTAGATTTAGTTTAATAAAATTTTTACTTTTTAAAGTGTAGTATTTATATTTAGTAAATTAAATTAAAAATAATTTTTAATAAATATAAACAATAATAATTATGTTTGGTAAAATAAATTTTAAAATTTAAAATAATATAAAAATATAAATTTAAACATTAAATTTAAAAATTGACTAATATATGAAGTTATATTAGACTTTTAAAATTTAAAAAACATAAATCAATTTTAAAAATTATACTTTAATTACTTTCAAAAGTACTACAATTTTTTAAAAGATGTAGATATAAATACATTGTTTTTTTTATTTATCAAATATAAAATAAAAAATTTATACTTTTAAAAAGTATACAAACACATTTTTAAAAAATTTTATTAAACCAAATTTTAGTTCAATAAATAACAGTAATTAACTTTCTGTGCCATTCTCATTATTGCTCATCACCCATCAGGCCACATGAAAATACTTTTTGTTGAAAATTCTTTTTAATGGTACATAAGTAATTTGAATGATTATATCTCTAATGAAATTAATTATTCATATAGAATATATATTAATACACATATTTATATGATAAATTTAACGATAAATTTTAATATATACCTAATATTTTTGTATTTTAAATCTCACTATCATAATTTTTTAAATTAGATAAATTTTCTGTTAATAGTAGTCAAGATTCAATAACAGTAAAAATAAATATATAATAATTAATTTTTAATATACCCAGTATTTTTCGTTATCTGTTCACAAAATCTTAGTGGAGTTTTATATGTGACGATTACAAAGAACACGACAAACATCCCCTTCAATAAGCTAATCTACTGCTGCCTCTATGGATTATTATATTTAGCTTATATTTAAAAATAAAAAGTCCTTTAATTATCGAAAAGAGAAATATTATATGTACATTAAAATTAATTATTTGTATAAAAT